>NC_056749.1:214274341-214456428 GCF_019279795.1 Protopterus annectens | reverse complement strand
GGGTTTTTTAAGGGTGTGTATATTGATTGGTATGTTGCTATAGGGTATGTGTGTATACTGATTGGTATGTTGCTATAGGGTATGTGCAATATATATATAATCACAGTGGTTTGTATGTTTGACATTGAAGAAGTCTTTATTTTAAGACTAAAGTGCTCATGAGTGTTATTTTGATAATACAGAATTTTTGTCTGTGTTCTCTTGTGACTTTTTATTTTATTTGATTATATTATTTTTGTTGTAGTTGTAATTCTGATTCTGTATTGTAGCTCAAAAAATAATTTTCCTAGTTACTCCAATTTGGTGGTGGTGCTGCAATAGCGCTGTCGCCTCACAGTAAGACGCTGTCTGGTTCGATTATCAGCTAGAGCGTCTTCTGCATGGAGACATGCGTGAATGGGCGTACCTTCGTTAAAGGTTGTGTGCCAGGCCTGGCAAGCTGGTACATAAAAATCAACTGCCAATCATTAGTGGACCAGAGTTCCGCTGTGGCGACCCTTAACTGGGAAAAGCCGAAAGACACAAACTCCAGTTTGCTTACCCAGCATCTCTGACAGAGCAGTCTGCAGGGAATCTTTAAAGTCTGCCAACTCATTACACTCCCAGAAAATATTTTCCCAGTAACCTGTCTCTTCCCCATCACACCTCAAACATTTGTTGTCTACCCGAGGAAAAATGCTTTGGAGTCTGCTTGGGTTTTAAAAATAGCTATGTAAACCCTTCCAGGCAAAGATCCTAAATCTTCTAGATTTTGTTGTATATTTGGGAGACATACATATATCCCCCATTGTTTCTTTGTGAATTGCTTATCAATTTCTCTTCCCCAATCCTTCCTAACCTCCTCTGATTGATTCTTATGGTTATCATGCAATATATTATATGCTCTACTAATTATTCCTTTCTTAACAGCAACTTCTGTTCTAGATTCTACTTAAAACTCTACCAGTGCTGGCCTTTCATTTAGGACACCCCTATTTCTTTCTCTTCGCCTATACTCTGATATCAGTCCTGGATGGGGAAGGCAATCTCTAATCTGCAGTCCAAATAAGTTCTAGGCATCTTCCCATTCTGTTACCGTTCTCTCTCTAGTTATTTGGTCCATATACCTTGGTTCCATTGCCAGTTTTCTCCAATATATTCCAGCCCCCTCTTGCCTATTATCTGTATCCCTAATTGCAGTCATCCCTATAATCAGAATTTCCTTTCTCCATTCCCATATTGGCTTTGTTCTTAAAATACCTTCTGCTACTTTATGAATATAATATTCTGTATGATTGTTGTTGCTCTCCTTAAAGGTCTGCATCCAAACTCCCAGTATCTCCCTGTTACTTGACAATGTGAGTTTTGTCCTTAAGCCAGCTGGATTATCCATCTTACTACATGGGGATTTTATGTTTAAGGTTATCAACATAAAAACAATGGCCAGATCAAGGTAGACAACTGTAATCATTGTCAACTGTGTGACCTTCTCAAAGAAGATGACACAATTCATCAGGCATGACATGCTGTTTACAAAGCCAAATTGCAGTAGGTCTAATTTAATCATGTTTTCATGCCTTAATTTATGATGCTGGTGGTGATGCACTCCATGGCTTTACAGACAATACTTGTAAGGCTGATGGGTCTGTAGTTCCTGTGGTCCATGGTGGGTCCACGCTTATGGAGGGGCATTGCGGCAGCAGCACACCAGGATTTAAGGGCATAACCTGTAATAAAGCTTAGGTCAAACACTTTTTGAAGGAGATCAATGACTGCATGTTTAACACTGTTTATTTGGCAATGAGGTACATTGTCTGAACCCATGGAGAAAGTGTTCTTGGCCTTTGAGTGTAGTTTACGAAGGCGTTCCTTTGCTATAATGGAGGGGGATGGGAGAGAGTGGGAAGGGGGAGTGGTTAGTAACTCTGGGATGGTTTGGCACTAACTGGTAGTTCCAGAGGAGAAATTAGCTTTAAATTTGCTAGCCAAAATGTTTGAAATTCCTTTGGGGTTTGAGTAGGAGGCTGCATTATAGAGAAGCTCGAAGCAGAATTTTTACTTTTCTGATGTACTGAATAAGAACTTGCAATTATTCTTAGCTTCATTTACTAGTCTTAATCCATGCAAAACGTAACTGGTGTTTATAGTTGCTTTCAATTTCTTAGTGAGGTTTTTAATAATATTTTGATGCTGTGGGGTTCTAGCTCTATGAGACAGTTTATGGAGATGTTTTCCTTCTGTTATATAAAGCTTGTTTATATTTGTAGACCTCCAGGATGGTTTATTTTTTAATTTATCACTGTATTTGGTTTTAGAATGGAGTGCTATGTCAATACAGTGATCTAAATAGGCACAACAATTATTTGACTGACTGCACATTTGGGTTTGACTGTAAAATTGACGGGTTAATTTACAGACTTCATCAGACAGCTGTAAGAGGTTGGCCTTTTCTCGAAGACTTTAATGAGGGTGGTGGTTGTAACTAAGATAGTGGAAGCTTTAAGTGTAATGGTAACCAGATTATGGTCAGATTTTACTAATGAAGGACTGACTATGAAGGTAAGCAGACAGATGCCAAGTTTCTAAGTAGTAAGTCAAGACTATTTATTCCCATGGTCTGTTTGAGGACTAGCTGCTCCGGGGCATTTTCTTTTCCCATTCCACTGAGAATTCACAATATTGGAAGTGTCTGCACTCCAATCAGTGGAAGGATAATTGGTCATCAAGGATTAAAGAGAGATTGCTTATAGGGATATCCTCTATGAATGCCAGTTATTTATCATGGTAATCTGCATCCATTGAGGGGGTCTGCAAACAGGTGATGCGTGGATAATTAGAGTTCCCTTAAGTAAGTTGTAGTTCAATAAGCACACTTTGGGGGAGGGATTGTCTCTGGGTATCCATTTTGAAGGGATATTTTCCTTGATGTGGAATAAAACTCCAACACCATTTCTGCCATCATAGGTGGCCAATGGCATTTGGGGGAAATGGACAGGAGGAATATATGTGTCCCTTGCAGTAACATAAATGTTCACATCACCAAAAGGATAGGGTTAGGGCTTAAAAATGCCCTTATTGCCAAGAATGCCAGCAAGAACACAAGCTACCTTTGTGATTATATGGGTGATTCCCCACTTGAATAGTGAAATGTCAGATTAAAGAGAGAGTTGATGGTCAACAAGCAAAGATCACATAAAAATCATGATAAAGTTCAAGAGGGAGTAAGTTGAAGTTTTCTGGTGCAGCTTTAAGAACATAAACAATTATTTATTTTCTACTAAGTGGGAGAGGTACATATCAATTATCATATGTTCAACACTAAGTGGTATTATTGTAATATTTGGGTTGTCTAAAAGAAACTTATTAAAATATCAGAAAAGAAAATCTATAGTAAGCAATTTTAAATGAGGTAAAAGGTGGAATGCTTTATATTTTTTTTATCAAAAATGGTAAAAGGTTTACATGAAGAATGTAACTCTCCAGTGTGAGACATTACTTCATGAATATATAGTTGGTAGATTAATTGATTCAGGTTTAAATTAAGACCCCTTTTGTGAGCCTGCTCCATTGTGTTCCAACAACTTGACCACCTATGTTAATGCATCCACCCTCCCAACATGTGCCATTCACAAATCTTGTGAAAGTATTCTACATGCTGAGTACCACAGTGCAAGTTACTGTAATCCATTGGCATACAATCAACTGGTGCAAGGGCTGTGGCCACAGTGAGCCTCTAATACTGCAGGTTGTTTAGCTGACAACTCCGAGCAACATACTAGATTTACCATGTGAACCCCTTGTTCATCTCCATTGTATGGCAGGAAAGATCCCTTTTGGCATCAGACTTCCATATAGTGCTGGAAAACCTGCTGCACAGACTATCCTCTCCTACACCTTTGTGAAGCAGTTGAGGTCCCATCAATGGGATCTTGCACAGTTCCCATTTCTCTTGTTACCACTATATGGCAACAACCCAGCATCATCTACATATAGAATTGTTCTGTTTCATGCTAGCAGCACAAAGAACAATGAAGTAAGGCAGCTGAAGCTGCTTTGTGAGGCATGCTACGCAGTCATAGGCTACTTTACTCTGTAATGCTGCCAGGCTACACAGATCTATTGGCCAGTCCTGAGCAAAGCAGCACCAGGATGTGATAGGTAAGGATATGAATCTACTGTTAACAAAAAATATACTGTTTCTTAAAAATGTAAAGGACATAAAGTGGAGGCAAATGAGAACAAAGATTGTCACAGACACTGAAATTAGTCCAAAAATATATCTGCTTCAAAACTGTTTACTTGCAGCTGTGACTTTTTCATGGAATCGATATGATTACAAGGCACAAAATCATGGACAACTGTCAGAAACCCCTTAATAGGGTTAATCAAATAACTATTACCAGGAAGATGTTTTGTAACTACATTATCAGTCAATGTGCTGTGGTACATCACTTAATGCTGAAACTAGTCTTGAAACATATTACAACATGGGAGGAGGTAGCCAAGCTGTGTGCTGAGGGAAGAGATTGCTGTATGTTGTGGTGCACATAATCATTAGTGTCCTGTTAGATGAGACCATTGATGTGGCAGCAGTCAGCATCAAAGAAATTGCTGAGAGAGGCCAGGACAGTGGGTGGAAACAGCATTTTTCAGAAGTGTTGTTTATGTCAGCAGCCAGCATGCAATAAAAGGACAGGAGGAACAGAATACCCAATTGCTGACCTGATTAGGGAATGACAAGTCATCAGGTTTAACTTATTGAGTAGCACTGCTGTCAAGTACCGGTGATAATCACAAGTCCCATTCAGTGAACAGCACTATTTCACTATTAACTTGTTGGTTTAGAAATCATGCAAGCATAGTGAAAGGGAAAAGAAGAGTTGTGTAAATAACCTTACCGTGACCAAAGATGTTCAAATGATCACTGCTGCAATAGTCTTAGCTATATGGTATGTCCTTTCAAGGATGTAACAGTCAGATGGCTTCTAAGGGTTCAGGGCACCTTCCATGTGGCCCATACTGTCAGGCAGATTGAACTGAGCTGACTAAAACAACAGGTTTGTACACCAAGCTCTTCAGAGCTTTCCTGCCATTGAAGAGAGTGCACCTCTGTGGACTGTTGAGGATTGATGGTTGGCTTGTGCTGTTCTTTTGCTGGTATGATAAGTTTCCTTTGGGGAAAAAACTTCCACATTACAACAAATGTTTTATTGTACTTTACTGTTTAGAAAAGTTATTCTTAAGTTAGGACTGCATATTTTAACAGAATGTCACAAGGCTTAATTGTACCACCAGTACCAGCTGGAGTACTGGTGGAATGATGCAGTGTATCTTCCCCAGTCACATCAAGGGAGGAATATGAGATGGAGGAAAAATTGAAGACGTTGAGCAGCAGGAAGATTGCTTTAATATAAACAACAGACTGGAAGATTCCAAGCTCTCCAAAAAAAAGAAGAGGATGACTGACGTCCTGAGGGAAGCAACCAATTAGAACAGAACTGAATTCGGAGATTCTTGGATTGTGTAAACACAAACTCCCTGGAACAGGTAGTTTGTGTAAACACAAACTCCTTGGAACAGGTAGTCAGGACACCAAAAATGGGTGCAACCATACTGGATCTGGTCCTTACTAATATGGAAGAGTGCTGCACCTGCACACCCCTACTGTAATGCCTTCCCAGGTAAGGCTAGACCACAAAATGGTCTCCTTTGAAGTAAAAATGAAACCTGAACCCCCAGTTAAACCTGGAATATTCAGGAACTATTCTAAGGCTAACCTCCTGCTATTAAGTGAGAACCTGGCAAATTTTCAAGCCCCCATAAATGATGAGACCACTGCTCCCTATGCAGAACTGTTCACAGAAACCCTGTACAAGCATGCTAATAGCTGCATAGAGGCAGCTGTACCCATTAGGAAGAAGTACAGAAATAACTCAAAAAACAAGCCACCCTGGTGGAATCATAAAATCAATAGGCTGTATAACAGGCGGAAGAAAATCATGGCAAAAATTAGGAGGTGCAGCAGCCAGCAGGATAAAAGCACTCTCATCAAACTAAAACAACTCGGAGGACAAATAGTCTACCAAAGCCAAATTTGAGGTAAATTTGTCCTCCCAGCCACAAAGCATTCTTTAGCTATGTCTGCAACCTCAAAGACAATAAAAACAATTGTGTGCAGAGCTCATTGTAAGTGGAGCCACCTATACTGAGCCAAAAAACATTGCAAACCTCCTGGCTGATAAATTCAGCTCCAACCTTGCTCCTCTCTCCCTCTCAATCTTCCCTCAGGAAATATCAAATATGGCACTCCTAAAAATGGAGAACATCGATATCTGTGCAGTAACAGAGACATGGTTCAAGGCTCCAGAAAGCACCCCTGCAATACCAGGCTACAACTCTTACCACACTTTTCGGCCACCAAACCAGGACCGAAACACTAAAGGTGGAGGAGTGTCAATATTCACCAAAGATATTCACACCACCAGGCTAGTTGCCCAACGCAATGCATCTGAGATTCTCCAAGTGCAACTAACACTAGGTAAAACTGCAATCCAAATTGTAGCTTGCTGCAGATCCCCCACCATGCCACAAGATTCTCACTACACCTTTCTAAACATACTGGAAAATATTAAGATAGAACCAAACACCCTAATACTGGGTGATTTTAACTACCCTGCCATTAAATGGGAAAACTCGTGTACCAACACCTTTGCCTAATGGTTCTTGGAATTCATAAATTTCAGCGCCCTGGATCAACTAATCCATAGTCCCACCAGGAGCTCCAATATCCTAGACCTGGTCATTACCAACATGGGAAATCGATGCTCCACCCCTATGGTCACCCCCTCGTTAGGTCTGACCATAAGCTGATCACCCTTAACATCCACATCCCACCCCCACCCCCCAGTAAGGAAACCTCCATAAAAAACTTCTCCAAAGCCAACTTCATGCTACTCAAGTCAGAAGTGACAAACTTCATGACACCCATGCAGACAGGAACTGAAAGTTCAACTGCTAAATCCTATACTAAGGCACTGTACGAGCACATCCACTCATGCATGAATCGTGCCATCCCAAAAAGAACCAAGATGCTCTCATCCAAAAAATGGAAGCCAATCTGGTGGTCCCCTGCCATAAACAAACTTTACAACAAAAGGAAGAAACTGTTGCAGAAAAGAGGAAAATCCCAGGATGCAAAAAACTCCCTTACCAGCCTCAGTAAGAAACTGAGATCCCTCATAAAATCCTCCAAAGCTAGTTACGAAAATAAATTTGCCAAAGATTCCAAAGACAACCACAAGGCATTCTATAACTATGTCAAGAATCTAAAACAGAATGGCATTAAATATACTGATCCCAAGGATATTGCCAATATCCTGGCAGATCAATCCATTGCCAACTTCACCCCCTAAATGGCCCATCTCAATACCGGACGATTGCCAAATTCTGGTAATAACAGCCACACAGGTAAAAAAACGCACTCTCCAAAGCTAAGAATACAGCATCCATGGGACCAGATGACATCCCGGGCTGTGTACTACATGAACTACAATATGAACTGGCACCTCACCTAAGTGTCATGTTTAATCATAGCCTCACCTCAGATTTCGTGCCCACTGAGTGGTGCAGAGCTACAGTTATCCCACTCCACAAGGGGGGATCCACCTTGGATCCCAGAAACTACCGTCCCATCAGTCTGCTGAGCCTTATCTGCAAGGCCATGGAGTGTATTATCATGGAACATATAAACAAAGACATTGGCAACCTTCAAACATGGGACCCCACCCAGTTTGGATTCATGAAGGGCCGATCTTGTCTCCTGAACCTGATTGACTTCTTTGAATCAGTCTCCAGAGCCATGGACAAGGGTAAGGTGGTTCACACAGCCTATCTGGACCTTGCCAAGACCTTTGCCACCACCCTCCACTCTGGAATCATAGATAAACATACTAAGCTGGGCATTAATCCCTACGTCCCCCAATGGGTTGCTAACTGGCTTACTGATAGAACCCACACTGTAAAAGTAGCCGACTCCAAATCCAGCTCCAGACAAGTGACAAGTGGAGTACCTGAGGGTTCAGTCCTGGGACCGCTCTTGTTTGGCATCATCTACTTTGAAGTACAGGTCAACACTACGGGACTCTGGCTAACAAAGTTCGCAGATGACTGCAAACTGGGAGCCATTATTGAATCCCCAAATGATGTGGATACTCTACAAAAGGGCCTTACAGAAACAGATGCTTGGTGCTAGAGCCATGGGCTGAAGCTCAATGCCAAGAAATGTATAGTTATCCCCTTTGGGAAAAAACATGTACCCATGAATTACCATATAGGTGGCAGTACACTAAGCACCAAAAGTGTGATAAGAGACTTAGGGACACAGGTGGACAGTGGTCTCATCTTCGATAACCACATCGCCACAACAGTCAAGAAATCCTTCTATGTGGTACACCTCATCACTAAAGGCTTTTCATCCAGAAAAAAAGAGGTCATTGTCCCACTGTACTCATCCCTCATTAGACCCATTATAGAATACAACGCCCTGTTTGGTATGTACCTTTCAAGACATCTGCAACAACTGGAAAGGCCGCAGAAATACCTCAATAAAAGAATCACAGGCCTAAAGCAGATGCCCTACGCTGACCGCCTTAAAAACTCCAGCTATACTCTGTTGCATATCGTCTACTCAGAGGTGATCTCTGCTTAACATACAAAGCCATGTCAAACCCAGAGCTGTTGGGCATGCTACACTTAAAGAAATCCCAATCCCTCAGAGTCACATGCTTCAAGGATCTAAACTTTGTCATCACAATAAACAAAACATGCTGGAGGGATAGGTTCCTGACCCAGAGACTCCCCAGACTCTGGAATAGATTGCCCATACATGTCAAGCAAAGTGCCTCTTTGGCCTTCTTCAAAAGGAACCTTGACGATTGGATGGGAGAAAGGAAATTCACCCCGGGGATCACATCAGTCGCCCTGCTAGACAGGGGTCCAAGGAAGTAAATAGTGTGGAAGAAATAGCCAGGGAATTGTTATGGCTAGGCTTGTATAGGCCCTAGGGCTGATAGCCTAGTATCAACCTATGAACCTATAACTCCCCCTACTATCACTAGGGAACAGGTCCTTAATGTACTCTCTAAGACCAAGAACACTGCATCAGTGGCCCAAGATAATATCCCAGAATGCCTTCTAAATAGCATGAAACATGACCTATCAGGGCCTCTGGAATTACTTTTTGACTGTAGTCTCCAAACAGGTTTCATGCCTAATGAATGGAGAAAGGCAACAGTCATCCCTCTGATAAAGTGGGCCATCTACAGACCCATAAGTCTCACTAATCTTGTAGGTAAAGCCATGGAAAGAATTATCATGGAGATGATCAATAGAGATATAGTAAACCTCCAGATACTGGACCCAACACTGTTTGGTTTTGTCAAGGGCAGATCATGCCTACTCAACCTGGTGGACTTCTTTGAGAAGGTCACCAAAGCAATGGATGAGGGCAAAATTGTTCACACTGCCTACCTTGACCTGGCCAAGACATTTGACACAATACCCCACTCGGGCATTGTTGACAAACTCAAGAGGTTAGGTACAAACCTGTATGTCACCCAGTGGATAGCCAACTGGCTCACAGACAGGACCTAGGAAGTTAGAATTGGGGAGTCCACCATTATAAAGAGGCCCGTCACAAGTGGAGTCCCTCAGGGATCAGTCCTTGGACTGCTCCTTCTTGGCATTTACTTCTCAGAAGTCAAGGCCAATATCAGTGGCCTCTGGCTGACTAAATTTGCAGATGATTGCAAATTAGGAGCTGTCTTTGAATCTCACACTAACACAAATGTTCTCCAGGAGGGGCTGACACAGACAAACAACTGGTGTCAGAGCCATGGACTAAAACTGCATGCCAAGAAATGCATAATAGTATCCTTCGAGAAGTCATCCATCCCCAGTAAATATCATATTGACAGCACACCCCTTAAAGTTAAGCCAGTAGTCAGGGATTTAGGGACACACACAGTAATCTAGCCTTTGACCATCAGGTGTGTACAGTGGTGAGGAAATCATTCTATATTGCGCAACTTATAAACAAAGGTATGGCATCTAAGTCCACGGAAGTCTTTGTTCCACTGTATTCAGCATTCATCAGACCTGTCATTGAGTACAATGCCCCTTTTGGTATGTAGCTAACCAGGCATATCCAACAACTGGAACGTCCATAGAGGTTCCTCACTATAGGAATACAGGGTGTAAGTAAAATGTCCTATGTAGACCGCCTCAAGGCCCTATCCCCTGTATTCTGTCTCCTACAGGCTTTAGAGGGGAGATCTATATCTGGCATACAGGGCATTCTCAGACCCCACTCTGATGGACCTCCTGCATATCTACAAAACAAACAGCACCATAATTATCCATTCTAAAGACTTTAACCTTGCCTGTGATATAAATAGGTCCTGCTGGAGAGATAGGTATGTTTCTCAGAGATTAACACATTTATGGAACAGGCTCCCCATCCATGAGTTCCTTCCTAACCTGCACATTTGGATGGGAAACCAGAAATTCATCCCTAGTTTGGCACCTATGTCTCTAATGGACGCAGGTAACCTGTAAATGTCATCTCCCAAACCCCTGCTTACACTTATCAAGGGTATCAGAACTTGTCAGAGATTTGGGATGCATGGCTATGCTTAAAAAGGCCATTGTCTTGTTAGCCTAGTAAACACCTATAAAGTTTTTGATGTAGCCCTAACAAAAGTGAATGGGGCCAGGGATGCCTAGCTAAAGGCACCTTTGGCCACTTTCAGTCATGTCACTATATGTTTAATGGTGGAAGACGATTTAAGAGTACAAATACATGGTGTTTCAAGATTGTAGCAGTAGTGTAAGCAGATGAAGCAGAGCTCTGAATAGTGAACTGTTTAACAAAAGCCAGCAAGCCTCTGTAGATTTAAACGGAAATTAGATTAAATGTCTATGACTTCCAGGAGGGCAACAAGGTAAAGAAAAAGTAAAGTAAATGAGAAATCATTTATAAAAACACAGGAGGAGACTAGAAGCAGTGTAGTGGAGCAGAGCTGGGAAATGCAGCTGGTAATGACAGCTGAAGGAGAAAACTCTTCAGTCACCCTGAAGAGAGAATGATTGACCAAATGAACTCTGAGATTTGAAAACATAAATTGATCACTGTTAGAATATATAAAAAGAACTAAAATGCTGCAGGAAAGAGAAGATGCTTAACCAGGCATTCAGATATGTAAACTGTTTAAAGTTAAATAATAAATGATGGCACTTCAATTAAAATATATACAAATGGCTGAACTTGAGAATAGGTCATACAGGGACAACTTGAGGTTTACAGGAGTACCAGAAAAAACTGAAGGGAAGGTTTGTAAAGTCTTTATGAGAAAATTCATCAGCACGTGGACTGGACTTTCTGTGGATGATATTAAAATAAAGTAAGCACTCCAAAATCTGAGCCTGAGAAATCAGTCAAGACTTGTAGTGATCAAACTGCAGACATGTAGCCAAAGGAGGAAATTCTTTCTATTTTTTGGAGAAAGGGAACCATCTTATAGGTTGGAGAATCAAAGGTTTATATGAATGACATTTCTTTACAAATATGAAAGAACCTAAAATAAATGTTTTTCTTCCTTCTCTTTTAATTGATTGTATCCCACATTACATTGAGTCCTTTATCCACTTGGATTAAAAGCTATATCAGACACTTGACGGGCACATGAACTGGCAAACAGAAAACAATGAAGGCAGAAGGAGGTGAAGAGGTCACAAGTAACCAGTCAACAAGAGCAAAAACATCAAGGTATGCACATGTCAAGAGAGAGATTTTCTGCAAAGCTCTTTCATGTTTTCCAAAATAAAATGATGGATAAAACAAAAGAGCTGAAACAGTTTTTGTTTAAAGTAGTGGAAGACTCCATAGGAAAAAAAATGCCCTGGTAACACTTTTTGAAGATATTACTGAAATAAAGATCAATGTTTTTATGGAGAATACAGTCAAAATGTGAGTTGCATTATGAATAACACATTAAAATCATTGAAATAAATGACTAGATAAAATTATTTAATATCAATCTATTATTAGAAATCAAAATCTAACTTAAAATGACAGTTTTATGTTTAACTGAATGGGTCCTATACTGCATTCTATTTCATATAAGTCCCATTTTTCAAACTATAAACTGTTTATGTTGCTTTTAATAAAGGTACTATGATAGCATAGAAGGGAGGGGGATAGAGGTAAATAACTGATGCATGAAAAAGTAAACTAATATATTATGTGACGCAAAATGATTGAGATCAGTAGCTACAAGTTTGAAAATAACTACTTCACTTCATCTTGTTGTCACTATATGCTGTCTGATAAAAGTTCCAGTTTAAACAAAAAAGGAAACTAATCTATTATACAATGGAAACTAACAGACAGCATTGTGTACTGGTAGTTCTGGCAATGCAAACATTAGGTCTGTGAATGTATACAAAATGAGTGAGACCAGTATATTGACAGAACATAGGCAGGATTGGAAGATTCACAGAAATAATTCACTGGAAATACTGGCTAACTTCCTGTGAGAAAATGACTACTTCCTTTCATTTTCTTGTCACATTTATCAGAAATTAGAATGATGGCATGAGCAGTTGGCCTTCTTTGATGAGCTCTGCATGACTGCTATAGAGTGGACATGATGTAGCTGGATAGCAAAGCTTAACCTTTTAAAAATAGCTACAACATCCAAAATATTTTCTGGCTAACTAGCAGCACAAGGATAGGGGTCAGCTTTCAGAAAAAAAATGCAGTAGGTCAGGGAGATAAACAGATCAGTGATTTATTTTTTTAAGAAAATGTGTATTAATTTAACATATTTATAATATATACACCGGAAAAAATTCAACACCACATATTGTTATACAGCGTTGGGAATACATTGAATTATCAGGGTAATCTTATACAAATAACACATTGAGAGTCTTGGTATTTCAATAGCAACATTTCAAGGCTATCCCAACCATTAATAGTCTTAGTATGATTTATAGATCTTATTCAGCTCACTTCTTTTTCAGTTTTCCATGGTACTACTGTTAAATTTAAAAATTATTTGAATGTAGGAACTGAGTTCAATTTCCAGTTTTTTGTAATAACTTTTCTAGCAACAGCCAAAAGGCTCCAAAATATTTTTGTTCTTTGGCTTTTAGAGATACAAGGAGTGGAACATTCATCATTATTAATGATCTAGTGAAAGAATAATTATCAGACCGTATCCCCTATACTCATCTCTTCCCAATATACATTTAATTTTTCAACCATAAACATGTTTCCAGTCAGCTTTTACATCTTTACTACATCTCCAAGAAACTGAACAAGTAATTTTACTAAACTTAGAGATTTTATAGGGAGTAACAAAACATTCTGTGTATATATTTCCACATAAAAAACTTTCCAGTATAATCTTGAAGTTTTTCTAGTTGATTTAAGTAACAAAGTGATATTCTTACCATCTATTGAGTCACTCAGTCCACCACTATCTAAAAAGCTCCAGAATTTTGCATCAGAATTATTATGTATAATTAACTTATATAACTTGGAAAAGCTTCCTTTTTAGGTCAGTGTATCTTTGATGATAGCATTCACATATTCATACAATGGAGGAATAGTGCTCTGTTCCTCTTCACTCATATTATCTACAGAGTCATTTTATTTTACTGATGTATCATATTAACTGGTTAACAGATTCATCCAGTTTATAATCTTTCATTATTCTGGTAACTTACCTTTTCATTTTTCAAAGCAATCAGACCATAATACTGATCCATTCATTTTTAGTAAATTAATTTTAGTATTATTCTGAGGTTCCATAAATATAGATGTGTGTGTAATGGGAATTCGCAAAACTTTCCATTTTTATATTAATGAAGTTTTAAAAAACATATTTCTTAACTGTTTTAAGAATTGATTTCATGTATGCAGAGTATAAAGATTAAAATGAATTTCCTTCTAAGGTAAATTTTATTAAACAAATGAAAGGACTGTTATAGATTTCTAATTTATCTATTTGATAAACGTATAAGATTTAGTATCATCTTCTTCTGAATGGTATTCCACTAACTAGTGTAAGTTGAGCCTATCCAGAGTATAATAAAGTTGAAATTTGCAGCAGTAGAATAAGATTCTACATCTCGGAAGCTGTATCGTTGTTAATTAAGAATCCATTACTTTTTCATTGCTTCTTATACTATTAGTGAAGGGTTTGATAACTAATTCAAATAGTACTGGGGAGAAGGGCACCCTTGATTTATGCCGTTCCTTAAAGTGAATCCTTAAGAGATATAAGATCAAATTTTAATGCAGGCTTTGGAGACTCTATACAGTTATTTTAAATATTCCAATACATTGTTATGGAAATGCAAATGTTTCTAAAGTTTTAAACAAGTAGTTCCAATTTACAAAATCAAAAGCTCTCTTGATATCTAAATTAATGAGGGCCAATTTCTTGTTCATTCCTTTTGCTAAATCTAAGGTAACTACCACCATTTTTATATTATCATATATTAAATCTATTGACTATAAATCCTGTTTGTTCTTAATTACTCTACTATATCTCATAATCTTGTAGCAAGCATGGACGTAAATAGTTTATAGTCAACATTTAATAATGAGAAACTAACTTATTATCCTTTATTTAAGTATAGATGAGATTACAGAAAATTTCCATGAGGGAGGAATATTTTTCTCACTGTGAATTATCCTGAAGATGTCACTAGGTAATTCTAAAATATTTAACAGAAGCGGACTATATAGTTCCATGCTTAAACCATCTAACCCTGCAGCTTTACCATTTTCCCTTTTTTAAAACTTCCTTAACTTCTATTAGGGTAATAGGCTTATTCAACAGAGATATTTGTTGATCATTAAGTTTATTACTAATATTTTCCTTTAAGTACTTTTCAGTTTTGTAATCATCAGGATTCTTATTTTTATCTTTAAGATCCTCATGGAATTTTTTTAAAATATTCAGTATTTAGTGTAAGGACTTTGGATAGTATTGATTTGTGCTTTTTTGCTTAACATCTTACTGATATTAGCTAATCTATGCAGATTTTTTTGAAGTCATCGCACAACTGTGTAGTTTTATTTTTTCTAAAGCTATTGCCACTTTATGCGTTAAAACTTAGTAATTTTGTCATTAATTTTTAATGACTTCAGTATTATCTAATTTCATTGTTATTCAGACCTTGCTTTGTATATTTCATCTTGTATTTCTAACAACTGTTTATTCCAGTCTTTCATTTTATTACTAGCCCATCTTCCCATTTTATCTTTAATATGCATTTTTAAGGTGTCCCATAATATGGCTTTACTAACCTGTCCATTATCATTCAAAGCCAAAAAAATCTTGATTTGTTCCTTAAGGTAACTCTTAAATTCTTTTAATTTCATATATACTGGGATTTTATAACTAATCTGAAATGTCCTTGTATCCATTAATAGATTAAAACTAAGTGCACTATGATCAGATAAAGGACAGTAACTAGTTTTCATATTCACTTTATTAAGTAAATTTGCAGACGCAAAAACCCTATCAATACCAATTTGCATCCCATGTGCATAGAATAATAAGTGAAAAACAATGTCATATTTGTATTCATTATCACTAATTCACCTGTTTAGTGCTTTAGCTGTTGCCGGAATTATAGTGTTCTGCTGTCCGTTTGTATCTTCTGTTATGCAGTTAAAATCTCCTGCTAAAAATCAAACTACTCTTCCAGTGACTCTGCAGTAAGTTTGTGATCTTTAGCCACTCTTGCACCTACTCCAGGGTCTAGTAAAAATAGCTAGTGTACAGTGCTTGCCATTATATTTATTTAACATTTGTTTACCGGGAAAGTCTGACTTGAAACAAAGCCAATTTTCAGTGGAGGCCCAGGGAGAAATGCTGCAGACACATGTCTTTGTAACGTGGGCAAAAAACGGAGTACCTGGAGAAAACCCACACGAATGCAAAGAGGACATGCAAACTCTGCACAGAAGGCACTCCAGCTGAGAAATGAACTAGAAACCTCTTGCTGTGAGGCAACAATGCTACCATTGCACCATCCATTTTTAGTTATTACAAATGTATACATTGCTTTGGGAACATTAATGGATTCCATGACCTTAGGCATTACAGTAAATTTTCTCCAAGTATAGCAGTTCCTCTACTCTTTTTGTGAAAAGAAGCAGATAACATTTCATAACTGAAGTCACTTAAATATTGTATATTTTTTATCTGTGAGTCTTTTGCAAGAATGTAATATCAACACTACTTAATTTTAGATATTTCATTAATCATTTCCTTTTGTTGCCATTATGTAATCAATGTATATTAACAGATAATAAACTCAAACCATCCATAATGAATATTTAAAAAGATTTCTTTTTAAAATAGCATGACAAATGTACCCACCATATTAATTTAATTGTATATAAGACTCTAATGCAATCCTCCAACACTATCTTAACATTGCAGATTTTTTGAATTCTTCCTTTCTACAAACTACTACAACTCGTAAATAAAAACAGAAAGAAGTCTACAACTGTAACTGTATAGATTACTAATAAAACCACCTAAGATGGATACCAAAGTTCCTAGTCGCCTATCGAATAGTCAAATTACTACACTACCTGTATACCTTCCAGTACCTAAAAATGTATAAACAAATAGCCAAAAACTGATGTGACTTACATATAATTATTATATATAAGTTAAAAATAGTAAGAGGCTATTAATTTAATTTTATATTTTACTATATAAAAACTATTCCCCGTTACTACATAAAAGTTTAATATATTACATAATCCAATAAGTAGTTGAATAGATACCTATTTATGTAATAGTACTGAAGAAAGATAAAGAGCTGTTGTACCACGGAAAAAGATTTATTTAATAAAATACAATAAAATAAAATTAAATTAACTATAGAATTAGGTCAGGATGAGTGCTTTCAGTATAAACCTTCTTCGGATCATCATTTTAATTCATCAAGAACATTCATTTAAAAGCCAGTCTCAACCAATCCTCATTCACCTAAGGAGCTCTACCCTTTCAGTATCAGTTTTAGGGGAATCATTTCATTCAGACCTCGTGGCCTGTCTGCTTGGAAATTAATTATCCACTTAGTCTCTATTATGCAAATGCCCTCCCCTCACAGTGTCACAAACCACTTCCAGTACTAAAAAGGAGAATTCATGCCCATGATTCTTTTTAATATGCTGTGACGGGGTATTATTGTCATTGCCATCACTCAGATGACAAAAAAATCCTTTCTTTGAAAGGTCTACTGGTCTTTCCCATATAAAATCCAGAACAACAGTTACAGATTGTTGCATATATAACATTCCTCACATTGCAGTCAGCATATGCATACAGCCTATAGACCTAAGATGTAATCGGATGTTTAAAAATGTTGCTACTGTTAAAAAAGGAACATGCCTTGCACCTCCTGCAGGGAAATGTCCCTTCCTTAGAGAACTTAACCACTTGACTTGGTCCATCCTTGTAACATAACAGCCTTTTTAAATTCTGCTTGTTTTTAAAACTGAATCTTGGGGTCCTTTTTAGTACTGCAAGTTGTTCAAGACACTGTGATGGGAGTGGATTTTCAAGTTTTGTAAAGGTTACTACCATTACTTGGATGACTTACTCATCATATGGCATGGGAACATACAAATTTGCTACTTTCTTTGAGTTTATGGAAAACAGCACCAGTTTTTTAAAATTCACCTATAAACTGGGCTGGAGAGAGATTAACTACCTTGATGTCAACATGTGATGGTCTCCAGAAACCGGACTATCCTCAGGTGTGTATACAGGAAACCAACTTTTTGCAATACATATTTAGTTTTTTACCAGCTGCCATCTGTATCACTAAAAAAGAGGGATAGTCAAGAGCCAATTTTCCAGATTGCCATCTAATGATGAACATTGTCAAAAAGAGTTCACCTTATTATATGAGATGTTTCAGGCTAGGGGATACCCTACAGAACTTCTCGAGACTATAAAGAGAGAAATTTGGTCTGAGAGAAATGGAAAACATGGCTCTATTCTTAAATATGACCTACACTTAAACAACAAAAGTACCCCTCCTGTTAACGAGATATCCGATTTTTCCAACAACATGGTTCTTCATTATTCACTTGACGTCAAGGGCATTGAAAACATAGTTTGAAAATACTGGTCAGTTTTCCAATGTGATGACACCACCAAATGGCTTATTTCTCATAATCCTGGATTTACATATAAAAGGAAACACAATATTAAGACCCTATTGGAAAGCTGCCAACTTAACATTGAAAGGTCTTTTTCTATGACTAGACCTTGTGGCAGATGCAATCAATGTGCATACATTGACAGCAATCACACTGGTGATTTATATGACAAGATTGCAAAACATTCCAAGGGTGGAAAGTTTTATTGTGGTTCTGAATGGGTGGTTTACCTGATACACTGTACACAATGTCACACATTCTACATAGGTAAGATGAACAATACTGTAAATAAGAGAATGTACCAACACCTATATAGTCTACAAAAATCTGATAAAAGTGCCCTGGCATATCATGCAATTCAATGTAATGGTTTTAAAAATTCCAGTTCGTAGTTCTGGAACAGGTTTGGTCTACTGTTTATTCAGGGGACTGGAAAAACGTTTTACTACATCGAGAGATGCTTTGCCAACTAAGGCTTGATGTCACAGCCTTCCCAGGGTTAAATGACAATATATCCATTACAAGTGAACTTAAAAGAAGGGCATGCATTATTTGATTGTGTTTAACACATTATTTTTTCCATTTCTTTTTTTTTCCACTTGTATTGGTATTTTATTTATATAGATTGTTGCATTTATAACATTCCTCACATTGCAATCAGCATATGCTTGCAGCCTATAGACCTTAGATGTAATCAGATGTATAAAACTGTTGCTACTATTTATAAAGGGACATGCCTTGCACCTCCTGCAAGGAAATGCCCCTTCCTGAGATAACCCCATGACTTAGTCCATCCTTGTAACATAATAGCGTTTTTAAATTCTGCTTATTTTTAAAACTGAATCTTGGGGTCCTTTTTAGTTCTGGAAGTAGTTTGTGACACTGTGAGGGGAGTGGATTTGCATAATAGGACAGAGATAATAGAGACTAAGTGGGTAATTAATTTGCCAAGCAGACTGCCAGGTCTGAATGAAATGATTCCCTTCAAATTGATATTTGTTTGATTTTACATTCACATTTCTGCCATATGCAAGTATATGTAATACATATATTTTTTATAAGCAGTTTGATCTTTAAATATATTTTTCTGTCTTATTTGCACACTAATATTCTACCTAATTCTATTTAATTTGTATTTTTAAAATCTCCCATCAAAGTGATATTTAATCAGATCTCTATTAGAGGTTACAGTATGTGTATACATACTGATACTGCTCATAGTAGATATTTTGTTCCTTGTGCACATGTACATCATTCATAAGATATTTACTCTTATTAATTCTAGTATTACAAGCAATCTTGACTCTGTGTGTGTCTATATATATATATATATATATATATATATATATATATATATATATATATATATATATAAATAACGGATTTCTGCTTGTTCAATTTGTGTGTTTTAGCCATGGTGAACTTTTATTCTGTTCTAATCTTCCCAGCCTGACATTAGCTAATTTCCTCTGTAAGTTTCTCATTTTTCTTAATTCTTTTAAACTGTTCTAATCAGTGACAAACGTAACTTTCTTTTTGTCCATTAATATGCACAGTTAGAGTTAATAACACTACAACATAAGCTATTAACATTCAGCAAGAGGTAAACAAATTGTATGTCAGCAACAGCTCAATATAAAACATTACTGTAGCTTTTGTTTTACCAATTCTTCACTTCTAAATACATTTGTTTTATTTTTAATGTTATTTTGATTAGATTTCTCACATATATACTTGGACAAATAAAGAAGATGAAAGCTCCTTCCTATTTACACAGACACCAGTGATGAATATTGACCTAGATTTTCATCAGAGAAGATTATGGAGCAGGTGGGAAGCAGGGCAAGCAAGAATCAAGCATTTTCACACAAATGGAACATTCTTTTTTTCTTAAGCTTTTTTAAATGTTAATTACTTCATAAACAACATTTGAAAGGAATGTGTTACACAGTGACAAAGAAAACAAAATCTGCAGCATTTTAACACCTCTAATTAGCATGTTACTTAGACCTGACATTCAGTTAACCCAGCAATGCACATACTAAGCAGAGTTAAACAGATAAAATACAATTCTTAACTTATATTTTCCTAAAGTCACTAATTCTGTTGCTTATAATTTAACATCATTCTTTTACAAGAAGTATTTGTTTAACATTTAGAAATACATTTATAAGTTTAGTTAAATGAAACATATTATGTATTTAACTGCAAATATAGTTAAACAGTAAAACCAACTAACTATATTTTTTATCATGAAAAATGTTATAGCTTAAAATGTAAATACATACTTAGATATGTTTGGAAGCTTAGTCAAATACAAACATGTTACTTAAAGGGAAATGTATTGATTCAGAAAACAAAAGTCCTGCAATCAGAGAATAAAATTCACTTGTTTGTAAGCTCTTTAATTTTAGAAGCAGTTTTCCAGGAATTCAATTCACTGTGTCTCTTGAGAGATATACTGTTTCAATCCATTTCTTCAGTATTAATAAGGATTTTATTTTAGTTAAAAGTGGATGCCTCGTCCAGTGTGTCAAAATTTGTAGTTCCTTCATAAAGAAAAAGAAATAATTTGATTTTTGCAGGAAACACCAAAGGGACTTTAATATTGTTCTTTTTAAGTTTTTAATCAGTTGTAAGCAGGATTTTCTTTTACTTGTTTCTTTACTGGATTAATCCTTATCAAATCTGACTACATGTTCACCTATTGTATAGGTGTGTTAGACTGTACTGTTTTTAATATTTGATCTTTTTATACGCTGGATATAAACTTAACTATAATTGAATGTGGTGGTGAGTTTTCCTCCTTTGAATGTGCTCTTGGGGATCTATGTACCCTTTTAATTCCAAAAGATAAAGTTTCAGGTAGATTTGATGTATTATGTAGCCAGATTGTTAAGAAGTTAATCATATTGTCTCCCTTATGGTTTTTATGTATACCATAAATTCTAATGTTATTTCACCTCAGTCTGTTTTCTAAATCATCTATGAGCCAGTTATTTTGTTTTAAAAGAAATTTGGCCCACAACCCACCTTAAGTTATTCTCCCTTCATGATCATTTAAAGCTTCTTCCATACTGCTGATTTGTGCACTTTGTTGTTTCATAAGAATTTCTAAATGTTCCATCTTCCTTATCAGCCCGTCTTTGAAATTTTCTATTTTGTAACCCTTTATTTGGCTTTAACAAGTCCATCAGCATTTAAAGAGTGTATAACAACATAAAGGATAACAATTTACAAAAGTCCATAACAAAAATATTTGTATATTCTTAACCATTAGTACTTTTCCAGTAAATCATTGAGCTTTTGCCAAGATATGTATTGATGAGTTATGTTTAAAGTTCTCATTCTTATAGTTGACAACTCATTTTTTACAGACAGTCTTAGCTCGGCTCACAAATTCACCCAATGCTAATTCAGTTTTACATTTCCAGTTTTTTGTTATAACTTTTATTGCAATGACAAGTATTGCCCAAAGATGAGGTATTTAAAAATAAGTATAGTTGCTGGAATTGGAGCATTAAATAGCATCAGGGAGTCAGTAATACTGTAATTGTCTGACCACAAAGCCTAAGAAGTTTCTAAAATCATTCCAAAAGGAAGTCGCCAACTTGCAATCCATTGTCATGTGTAATCAATCAGCATTAGGAACTTAATCACACCTCCAGCATTTCATTTTTTCCTGTTTTATATATTTGTGTAATTTTATGAGGTGTAAGAAAGACTGTCTGTAGAAATTTCCATGTATAGATTTTTCAATAAAGTGAGGACATTAACTTTCCTGCAGATATTAAGAATATGTTTTTATTTTGTTCTGAAAATGGTTCATTGTTAATTTTTGTTGAGACGTTCCAGATTGTCATATTTGGGGCAACAAATTCAGTTCTAATAATCTTGTATGTAGTTGGTAAATATGACTTCCCTTGTGAGGCCCACTATTAACATTAGAGAATATTTACAAGATTTTTGGGACAGGTTTAGTTTGAAGATCTAGTAATATTTTAATTTTATCTTGAATATATTCTTTACAGGTATGAATATCTAACCAGTCTCCTTGCTCTATGCTATATCTTGCTATTAAATATTCAACAAGATGTATTCGGTTTCCATTAAGAAATGGATGCCAAAATATTAGGTTACTATTCCTCAGAGCTTTCATTGTGTTTGCATTAAAAGATACTAAGCATCCAGAAGTGAATACAATGGTGAATAATAGAATTAATAATTCCTTGACTAAGTAATTTAAATTCATAAACATTTTAAAGATTGAAAGCATTTGGTTAATAAAAGGCATAAAAGTAAACTTGTGTCTTTCATTCAGAACAAAATTTTTAGAGCCCAATAGAATATATTGATACCCAATTTCATATAAGAATCCATAAGTTTGTTTTCTATTAATAGTTTCTCATGTAAAGATTTCCAACAAGCAACACATGAAGAATCTAACCACAATAATATTTTAGTAGTTACAGCATTAGTATATAGCTCAATGTTTGGAAACCCAATGCCACCTTCCTCCCAACTTTTGACATGCCAGTCTAAAGATGTTCTTGTTTTTTTAGGATACCATAAGAATTTAAGTAAGGTAGAATGTATTTTTCTTATAATTTTTTTAGAGAGGGAGAATTAATGCTTGACTATCATATAAGATTTTTGGTAAAATTATTTTAATCAGGGTGAGTCTATCTTAACTATCTGCAAAGTTTATGATTTCATCCTTTAAGTTTTCATAGTTTATAAACAGAGAATCTTAGTTCTTAGATTCAGTAGTGATCCTAAATATTTACTTTGAGAATGTTCCCAGTTAAAAAAATTATGTGATTTTAAAAAAAGTGTTTTTTTGTTTATAAACAATGTTTTAGTTTTATTATAATTAAATTTCAAACCTGAAACCTTTTCAAAGTAATCCAAGGCTTTGAGTATATAATCTACTGAGTGTTATATGTCACTGCATGTCAACAGTATGTCATCAGCAAAAAGCTGGATTTTTGATGAAAAGTTTTCATTTATTTTTGAAGCCTTTAATATTTGTTAGATTTTATATAGTTAGCTAATGGTTCTATAATTAGAGCAAATAATAAAGGGGAAAGAGAGCATCCTTGTTTCATAACTTTTGCTATATTAAAGGGTCTAGATAGAAAGGAACCTATCTTAAAATGTATTCAATTGCTATAAAGTTCTTTAATTACTGTTGTAAAACTAGAGGAAAAGTTATAGTAATTTACTATCTTAAATATATAAGGCCAGTTCACTGAATTGAAAGCTGTATCAATATCTAGACTTATTATTGATAGTTATTTTTTTATTTGCTATATCAACTAATGAAAAAAAATTGTCATAATGTACTGTACTCTTCTGTTTATTATAAAGCCAGCTTGATCTTCATTTATTAATCCCGGGCATAAATGCTTTAGCCTTTTTGTTAGTATAGACAAGAACATTTTGTAGTCCATTCAAAACTGAGATAGGGCAATAAGAAACACATGATAGACTATCTTTATGTGATTTTAACATAGGTGTAATTATAGAGAATCTCCTGGAGGCGAGAATATTTGCAGAGCTTTTGACTTCTTCTAAAATGTTCAATAAGTTTTTAAAAATATTGTCAGGCATAATTTTTTACAGTTCTAGGATGATACCATCTAATCCTGCTATCTTGTTGGTTTTGAGACATTTAATTTAGTATTTCAATTATTTAAAAGAAAATGACTTAGTTTTACTGTTCTGTTCGTTAGTTAATTTATGATGCATATTTTCCTTCAAAAAATCATCAATTAGTTCATTATTTGTTTGTCCCGTTTTATTATTTTTTCATAATATTTACTAGAACAATGTAATATGTCATTTAGGTTCATTATTTTGATGTTTATCCCCTTCTTTATATAGAATCCATTTATTTTGTTCATATTTCTTTTGATGTAATGGCTATTTTATGTAGATTCTTTGGGTTTACTGAATAAGGCTGTAGTTTTTTTTTTTCCAGCTTGATTAAGTGTTCCTGATTCAGCTTTTTTTAACTCCATATTTGTGGCTTTGTCATTGCACTTTAAGTTTAACTTTAATTTATCTATATTAGATTGAGAGCAATCAAGTCCTTGTCCCATTCCTTCATTTGACATATATATATATATATATATATATATATAGATATATATATATATATATATAGATATATAGGTCTACTTCAAATGATTGAAGTTGCAGAACATGGAACCATACATCACTGAGGACAAGCAGAACATAGAACCATACATCACTGAGGACAATATGATCAATGTTCTACAACATTGAACATTGAAGTAGAACAAATTTAAAAAGATAAAAAGTCTTCTTGTAAGTTTTTGCAGGGGGGCAAACCCCCATGCATCCCCACACTCCCTGCTACTTAAATATATCAACTTTGAGATCACACTACACTGAAGAGAATGGCAAATTTTCTGTTCCATGCTGTTTGGTACCATTCTCTTCACTGTAGTGAGATCTCTGTGTTGGTATATTTAAATAGCAGGGGGTGTGGTGGGTGCAGGGTGGCTTGCCCCCTGCACAAATATGAAATAAGACATTTTCACATTTTAGGTTTATTTTTTTTCTTTGAGTTCAATATTGCAGAACTTCAGTCCTCTGGTCCTTGATAATCAGAGGTTGGATATTCTGCAATTTCGATACTCCGAAGGGGACCCATATATACATACATATCTATATATATCTATATATATATATATATATATATATATATATATATATAAAGACTTTTAGGGTGTCCCATAATATAGCATCTGTCACCTCTCCATTGTTACTAAAGTCCATGAATTGATTAATTTCTCTCAAAACACAATAATTAAAACCTTTTAATTGTGTATACAGGTAACCTTTGACAATGAATTAAGATATCTGAGCTAAAGGTTAGAGTGAATGTAATGGCATTATGGTGAGACAAAGGGCATGAGACTATTAATATAGCTTCTGTTTTGAATAAAGCTCATTTGATACAAAAACTTAGTCAATATTGGTTTGTGTTCCATATCTGGAGGAACAGTGTGCATACCTTAAAGGGATTTCTAGTTTTAAGTGTAAAATTTTCCTTATATTCATTAAACCTGTATAGTAATTTAAATGTTTTGCTGTAGAGCATAGTCTGACTCTTTTTGCATTAGTGGTGTCTTTACTTGATAAAATACAATTAAAATCTCTGCCTGTCACCACATTTCCTTTTAAATATAATGTCATAATGTTTAGATACTTCTTGGCTGTTTTAGATCCTATTCCAGGAATCCAGTAAGTATTTTTGAAAGTGTAATGCTTTTTATCTATTTCTATTACTAATAATCCCAGCATGCCATTCTTATCAGAATAAGTGTCAACTATTTTAAGTAAACCTAGTGTTTTCTTCCAAGGGATAAGAATACCTCTTCTTTTCAAACTAAAATGAGAACTTACTAGAATGAAATGGTCCTTTATTAGTAACCTGCCTAAATCTTCAGTCAAAAGATATGTTTCTTGCAAGAAGACAATATCGGCTTTATGTAATGTTAAAGATTTATTTAAACATTTTCTTTTTAAAGGGTTATTCAACCCATTAGTATTTAGTGAAAGACATTTATATCTTGTTATCTTTAAGAACAAATGGTTTAAAAACTAACGAACAAGGTTTAGTACAATAAATACAGATCTAACATATGTACAACTTGTTATGGACAAACATTCTAAAACTAGTATTAAAAAAATCTAAGTTAAAAACATTTTTATTCTCTAACATAGAATAAAAGATTCCTGGTTTGATGATAATTTCATACAAACCACACTCTTTAACAACCTCATAGGTCTACCTAATCACAAATCATTGCTACTGCTTGTGTAGATATAATAAAAACGTGAAGAAAATACAATCTAACTATATAAATAGTGCAGATGTAACAGAGAACTAAACAATTAGCTTAATCTTATAAAATCAGATTTGAGATAGGAAGCCATTTTACTTATAACAGTTGTCTTATTTCTTTGTAAGCGTGTTCATATTACTTACCCATGTGTTATTCATTACTTTCTTAAAACATTATTCCCCTAATTCTAGGACTTTTTTAAATATCCTGTCTACAAAATAACTAATAGTTGTATACATAGCAAACGACATTGATTATCATAATTTATTGCTCAACTGTTACTTAGGGTATGTGGTTTAACCATTTACTTAAGCAACCCTATATATTGTGTATTAAAATCTGGGTCTATATTACGTTATCGAAAACCGATATCAAACACCACAATACCCGACACATAGCCCGAACCGCAAATACGCCGAACCCCCTAAACTGCAAATTTTCAAATCTTGAGCCCTCATAGTCAGCCAACACCACTGCGCGCTACATACTACATACCCAAACATAATAAATAAAACACATACATACACAAACCAAACCCTATTTCTAACCCTACACTAAACCTTACATACATTTCTATCTATGCACTTACCTTAACCCGCACCCTAACCCTAAAGTCCGAAACTATCGGGCACTTACCCTACAGACATATAACCAAACAAATAATCCACACACACAGTTAACAAAACCCTACTTCTAATCCTACACTAAATCTTACATACATTACCCATCTATGAACTTACCTTAACCCGCACCCTAACCCTAAGGTCGGTAACTATCGCACACTTACCTTACGGAGCTCTAACGCAGATGGGCCAACCATGACACTTTGACATTTCGCGGTTTTGTACGTTTGGCATCACCATAGTTCGCGCTATATGTGTCGGTCTTCTGGCGTTCGATGATACGGGTTTTTGATAGTGATATAGACCCTAAAATCTTGGTGTTCATGAAATTTTATCAAGCATACCAATATAAAGTATCTGAAATAAGTGTTATCTTTATTGCTGACAGTGCTAGCCGGGTTTACCAGAATTAAACTCTTGGTGAGATAAAGTTAATTTAATTGCCAGTGCTTACATTTAATTAATTATAGGCAGTCATATCACATATGTATGTTGTCAATAGGTTAAAATGTTATTTATTTTTTATGTAAGCTGTATTACCAAGGGAATTCAGGTTAATGTGTGCACTCTTCCCTTCAGCTCTACACTATTGTACAGAACTGTACATTTCTCTCCACAGAGCTATGTGACCTCATACATATATGCATCTAAACCTCACCTTCTCCATATAGTTGCAATGAAATCTGAGTATGCAAGCATAAACATATACACCTATATTTAGTAGTCATCAGGACAATAATATAGGATAGGCTTCTGAGGTGTCAGTTACAAAGCTGGAATGTTGTTTGCTTTTTTTTTTTTAATCAAAACCTGTTTATTTTATTTTCATTCAATGTACTAACAGCTTATGCTTAAATAAGTCACACAGCAGCTTTTCTTTTACAGCTGCTTTAAAACTCAGTAAAGTTGCTGTTTAAAATGCGGATGGGGAAGCTTTATGTATTCAAAAATGAATAAAACTTTCTTTAACTTAAATTTAATTCTGACTTTATTAAGGAAGCTTTCACATAACTCCTTTAGAGCAGCATTATATGGTTTGTAAAGGTTGCTTTTGAGTAACCCACCTTCAGAGATCTTTTCCCATGTGTATCATGCCCCCCTCCCAGTCTTGCAGTTCCTGTCACAAGTTTCCTTAGAGCAGAAGCTTTTTTTGTTTTACTCATAGCCGGCCTTAGGCATAGGCCAAGTAGGCGGCCACCTAGGGTGCTGCTCTTGCAGGGGCACTTTTCCAGTAAACTGCATGGTGTGAGTAGACCAGGATGGGGGCACCAGGTGGTGTGGGGGGGCGCTGTGGAGCCCTTTTGCCTAGGGTACCACTTGACCAAAGGCCAACCCTGGTTTCACTGAAGTAGTAATATTGAGTGCAAAATTAAAAAGCATGTTTAACTTACAAAAATCACTTCTAAACACGATGATTTATGTAAAGTCTTCAAAACCTTCCAGTAATAACCATTTTAATATTCCATTCAAAAGTTCCCTTCATTTCCTGTTTTGGAGGGGTTAATGATCATATACCATATCCGTTCTCATGAGCTGTTCAAAATGAAACCAGGCTGCTGCAGAAAGTCAAATAAGCTTGTATCATTAAGAAAAACACTCTTGAAACACTTTGAGTTTCAGGGAGGAAAATAAGGTAAAAGAAAGATAAAAGTTAAAAGGGCTCGCAATCATGCTGGGGTAGCCACAATCCATGTAAAAAATACACTTTAACAGTTTTAGCGAAAGAATAAAAAAAGAGTTCAAATAAGCCCCATTTAAAGTACAATTCTTTAAGTACATGTTATTTAACCATTTCCCCAACATTTAGTAAGACTGTGTTGATTATTTAAATGTTTAAATTTAACATGTAACCATGACAGAACATATTTGTACATTTTCTTTCTCTTAGTACATTGTTCTAATTAGAACTTTTACTTTAACCCAGACTAATTATCATTACTTGTATGTCTTCTTATTGATATTTAAATAAAGTGAACTATAAAACTTTAATCAGTTGTTTAAACTCAAATTATATATTTCAGGTTACTAACCATTAATATAACTATTACTTACACTTTTTCCCAATCTAGTAGTTAATCAGATGTATTTCAATAAGCAGGAAATTATTGCTTACTGAAACTATATTTTAATATGAAAAAATGGAAAGATGAAATGTTTTACCTTTTGATGAAATCCATTCAGAAATGCTTCAAAAAAACAACTTTTTATAAAACCGTGCATTGTACTACAACAACATGTAGTATTTTCATTTGCCCCTAAGTTTTTTAATTTTGTCTTTTACTGTCCATTAATTTCTTGCAGCATGTCTTTTCAGAAATGAGGTCCACTCCGTTTCTTCAGTGGGATTAAGTAAGTTGGTTTTTCTGTTCAAAAGAAACAGCATCGTCCAGGCTTTCAAATGTTTTCATTTCTTCTGGCAAAAAAAGTCTTAATTTTGCTGGGTAAACTATGTAAGTTTTATTCCAGATTTCTTTAGACTTTTTAGCAAGGCAGTACATGCTTTCCTTTTTGAGACAAGTTAAGAAGAAAAGTCCTTGTCAAATCTGATAAGGTTACTGCCTATTTTGATGGGTGATGCAGACCAAGTAATTTTTAGAACTAAGTTTTTATCTTGACTGGAAATTAATTTCAATATTGTGGATCCTGGATCTGTAGTTTTCTTGTTTAAATTTGTTGTTGATAGGGATCTGTGTGCCCTCTCTATACTATATGATAGGGCTTCAGGGAGGTCCAAAGATTTTGGAATACACGTAGTTAAAAAGTTTATCATTGGTTCTTCCTCTTGCTTCTCAGGCACTCCATATAACCTGATATTGTTCCTCCTTGCCCTGTTTTCAACATCATCTATTTTCTCCAGGAACTTGTTTGGTTTTAAAATTAATTCAATGTTACTTTCTTTTTCAGTCAGTCTACCATCTAAGTCGGTGAGTGAGTCTTCCATGGCAGATATCTGAAGTTTTTTCTGCTTTAGAGTCTAGTTGATCCAATTTTAAAGATACGTCCTGAATACTATTGATGATAGAGTGTAGCTCCTTCTCAGTCACTTCTTGAAGTGTTGCCTTAGAGTGACTCAGTTTCATTTGATATTTTCAAACTGAAATGTTGACAGGAAAATTTTAAAAAAGGAGCGGATTTTTTTGCCAGGCAGTCCCAAATAGTTTCCAATTCTCTAGTTTTTTTTATTGAAATTAAAATTTAAATCCTATCAAAAATGCATAGGTGAAGCAGATAAAAATTCTTCTGATGTTAACTGCATGCCATCTTGGCCACACTGCCAAATCAGTGATTTATAATAGCTGTTCTCCTGCACAAGAGAGTTTGAATGATAGAACTTGAAGAAGTTTAAGACTGCACAGAGTATCAAAAATATGTATCTAGTTAATATCCTTTTTGTTTCTTTGTTTTGGAGGGAAGTGTGTGTTCTAATAAGAGCACAAGTTCAGCTAAGACAGTATTACAGATGAGTTTATAAAGTAGCACAGTGATAAAACCTACTATAAAGGACCAGGTTTTCACAGAAAGATGGACAATATATGTTTAAAAGAATTAAATACAATTTTTACTACTGCACACTTTTACTTATTGATTTGGAAAATAAACAGGCTTGTTGATAAGAAGAAACAAGATAAGGCAATGACCTATATTTACAGTAGTAATGCACAAGTAAGTTTCTTTACCGGAATAGAAGGAGAGCAATAGAAAGGGGTTTTAAAAGGAATTAAAAAGTCTATAGGAATAAAGATTGAGAAACGGGTAGGGAAGATTTATAGTGGCGAGATATTATAGGCAGGGTGTTAAGAACTACACCAGCTGTACTACATATTCCACCGGAAGCAGTGCAACAAGATATATTATACCATGACCCCCCCAAAACGTGCACGCTGATTGGCCAGCGTGCACATTGTAAATCGAGTTATACTAATGGAAAAAGGTCCGGTCGCCCGGACTTTTTTCCATTAGTATAACTCTACTTTTAAAACACTGTCTCGCTATGTTAAATGGGTTTAACATAGCGAGACAGTTTTAAAATAAGCAACGGAGATCTCCGTTGCTTATTTTAGCTGTCTCGCCATGCTAAACCCATTTAACATAGCGAGACAGGTTTTAAAAAAGCAACGGAGAAAGTAAGATCTCCGTTGCTTTTTATTGTTTCGCTATGTTAAATGGGTTTAACATAGCGAGACAGTTTAAAATAAGCAACGGACATCTCCGTTGCTTATTTTAAAACTGTCTCGCTATGTTAAACCCATTTAACATAGCAAAACAGTAAAAAGCAACGGAGATCTTGCTTTCTCCGTTGCTTTTGCCCACAGCTCTGATGTACTGCGCAGGCACGCATTACATCAGAACTGCCGCGGATGCCAGACATCTGCGGAAGGGCAGTAAACAGGCATTATACTATGCCATTATTTAAGAAAAGTAATAGTTTCTTTTCTTAAATAATGTCATGAGATAGTAATAACTCACTTCTGGTGTGGTAATGTTATACCCACGGTTGGCTTTGTTTGGTCCCGAGGGCGAACCAAACCACACCAACCGTGGGTAAATCCAGCATTACCCACACCCAGGCGTGGGTTATTGCTATAATATTATGGGAGAAGATATAGCTTTCATTGAGGTTGTATAGTAGTAGCAGGAGATTGGCAGACTATAGGTAGTAAGAAATATGTCTCTGGAAGCCATTGATATCAAAGAATGCAGGCTGAGGGTAGATAGAGAAACATATGCAAGTATTTTGGCTTATTGATGTGATGAATATGAATACATATGATGTAGAATATACACATTTTTTTAGTGAAATATAGTTCTTGGAAATGATCAGATATATGTTAAATGTCAAAAGAAAACTGTAACATAGTCCAAACCATGAAAACACATCCAGTGATCGTGTCCGATTACACACCCATACAAATTACAGTTTTGTAAGCGAGTAAATTATATTGTGATTAACACTGCCCCTTTCCAGTATTCCTAATGAGAATACATCTTATTAATGATTAAGTAGATCAAACTTATCTGAGTTGCTATTAGACTTAAACTAAACTAGGCAGTAAAGACCTTGGAAAGAACCTGGACAATTGTAAACTGAAGATTATAAATGTGGTCAGAATGAAAGCAAATGACATATGGAATAATAGTCACAATAGGTATCTAGAGGGCTTTAAAAATTTAGGAATTTATGGAAGCAAAAAAAAAAAATAAGTGGAATGTAACATGTTGAAGAGCAGTTGTAAAACTAATATATCTATGCAAGAGTATTTAGTATACATAAATGAACACAGAGCAATAGTATTAAAACAACTATTTTTTTTTTTTACAGTAACCTATAGAAGCCAAGTTGTTGGCTCAACATTAGAGGCAAGAAAGGATGATATATTAATGGTAGAATAGAACTGGACCCAGAAAAAAATTATGAATTCAATAGTGACTTATTACTGTAAACAAGGTGTAGGTGTTGGCAGTAGCACACAAGAAATAGTTACATATTTGAGACAATTGCAGATGTTCATCGTGTTACACTGCTGCAGTCAGTACATTTGGGTTATCCTGCCGTCAGGCGGTTCCCCAGTCAGCTTGAGTTCCAAAGTCTTGGTCCGGCGTCAGTTGCTGTCGCCTCCTCCCTGACGTCAGTGCGACAGGGGTATATAAGATGCAGCTGACACCATTTTCTTCAGTCTTTTTTGCCGCGCGGTGCCCGAAGCAGAAGCAGTTCGGAAGTGCCGGTCAGCCGACTCCTGAGATTTTCATTCCGAATCCAGAACCGAAGTCTTCTACAAAGCTAAGTACCCCATTGGGGAAACTTTTTCTTGTCTCAGACTGATGTCAGTAAAAGTTAATAACTGTATTTCTTGTGGGAAGCAAATACCTCATAAGGATTTCCACTCCTATTGTATTCCATGCCTAGGCCCAGACCACGATGTCACTGGTTGTCGGTTTTGTGCTAGGTTCAACAAGCGCACTATTAAACGTTGGCCTGATTTTGCCCTACATTATTTTGGCAGAAAATTCAATTACACCATGCCGTCGGAACTTTCAACGACTGGAATGCATAAAAAGTGCAAAGACAAGGACAGGCATCCGAGGCCCAAAACTGACAATGAGGCCTCTTCTAGGCTGGTCACCGGTTCTCCGGTTTTCAGCGAGGCACCTACGCAGCTTGCACCTACCTGACTACCGCTTCCACTGAACCACAGACCGCCTCCGACTCCCACATGGAGCTGGCTGGGCCTTCGGAAGCTCTAGGTTTTCAGCTTACCGAAACTATCCCTTCAGAGGGAACCAATGTAGCTGAGCAATCCACTGCCTCAGAGGGTGTTTTCAGACCTACCCAGTTAACCATTAAACCCTCTGCTAAGTCTAAGGCCCCCTTAAAAACAAAGAAGCAGATACAGCATTCTCCAGGACAGGCTTCCATGCCTAAGAAACAAATGCTCAAAATGGCTGAAGACCTAATCACCCTGATCAGGGGGTCCCATCCCCCTCCTGATAAAAGGCCCAGACAGGATGCAGACTATGAATCTTCTGACCAGGTGTCCATTTCTTCAGATTCATCCTCAGACCTAGGATATTCTTTACCCCCTTATGAGGATTCTGATGCTGAGGAATAAATTCCATCAGCCTCTCCACCTGAGGACTATTCCTTTGGGTGACCTTACATACCATGAGGGAGCATTTCCATTGGGAAGGCCAGGGTTACTCAGAATCCAAGAAAAGGCTCAGACTTCCTTTTATTGCCTCAACACAGTCCCCTTGCTATTCTGCCAGTGTTAGATATTGTGGATGGTGTGTACACTGAATCCAGTTTAAACCCTGACTCCTTACCTCCAGCCCCAGTTAAACCTGATAGATATTACAGAGTCCCTGACTCTCACAAATTTCTGTATAAAAGCCCTGTTGCTGACCCTGAAACTATTTCTCAGGGACCCAAAGGGATTAAGGCCTCATCAGTAAAAACCCCAGTTCCCTCTGACAGAGATTCCAGAGCATTAGACAGATGGGGAAAGAAAGTTTATATGTCTGCAACTTTAGCAATGAGAGCCTTAAATTGCCAGTTTCACATGCTAAAATATCAGCAATTTTTGATGTCTCAGTTGAAACAAAAGATGCTTACAGATTCAGATCCTCCTAATTTTAAAGGAAATGCAGGATATATTGCATTCAGCTGAACAAGTGGGAAAACATACTTTGCAATGTGGGTTTGATTCCTTAGAGGCCTCCTGTAGAGCAGCAGTTACAGGCTCTGTCATTAGAAGGCATGCTTGGTTAAAAGAACATACGTTACCAGATCATGTTAAGGCAAAATTATTGGATGCACCTTTGCAGCGGGATGTGTTGTTTGGAGTTTAGGCAGAGGAGGTATTAAAGAAGATGGAGGATAAGGCAAAATCTATGCATACGGTGAAGGATTTCTTACAGGTTCAGCCTCCTCATTTTAGCAGAAATTGGCCAACAAAGAATTGGTCCTTTCCTGTCACAGACAGACCTCAAAGGGGCAGATACAGACGTCCAAGAGGTAGAGGTCAAGCACAAGGTCCTTACAGGCCTCGACAATGGGGTACACCGGGCCAGAAAGAAGAGGAAGACAGGCCACAACCTTATAAAAAGCAGCCTCAATGACTTCCCACTACAGCTGCCAAACAGGTCTCTCTTGGCAGCCCCTTTAGGAGGAAAACTGGTGCTTTTCTATCACAATTGGCATTGCATCACCAAAGACAAATGGGTTCTCAACATTGTATCTCAAGGTTACAGGTTCCACTTTCAGACTCTGCCAAGGTTAAAAGGAATGCCACATCTGCCACCAAATCAATGGGCAGAGGCTCAAAAACAAATTACAGCACTCATGGACATGAGGGCTATTCAAAAGGTACCACCACAGGAGCAAGGACAAGGATTTTACTCAAGACTCTTTCTGGTTCCCAGAAAGGACAAAGCCTTGAGACCCATTCTGGATCTTTCTTCTATAAACACTTACCTGAATGTTCCGAAATTCAAAATGTTGATTTGACACTACAGCAGCTTCTTCCCATGCTGGGCAAGAAAGCTTGGCTCGTGACCTCAGAGAGGCATACCTGCATGTCCCTATCAGACAAAACTGCAGAAGATACCTCAGATTTCTAGCTGGTTCAATACACTATCAATTCTCTGCACTGCCCTTTGGCTTATCTACTGCTCCCAGGGTCTTCACAAAGTGCCTGGCACGAGTAATTGCATTTTACAGGGAAAAAGGAATTCAAATTTATCCATACCTGGATGACTGCCTGATTCAAGCAGGGAGCAAGGACATTCTTCTAAAGCATCTGGCATTCGTAAAAAAGATTTTAAGTTCCTTGGGTACACAGTAAATGAAAAGAAATCAAAACTAGTGCCCTCACACCAGATAATATTCCTGGGTGCCAGCTTGAACACAACGGCCCAGATGGCTTATCTCACTCCAGACAAGCAAGGACAACTGACTCAATACTTTCAATTGATGGCAACAGAAACCCATCTCCCTGCAAGAAATATTCTGCAGTCCTTGGGCTACCTGACATCTTGCATACTACTAATTCCATATGCCAGACTGCATATGAGGAAACTACAATGGTACCTAATGAGTGTATGGTCTCAACACTGTCAAAGTTTGGAAACAGTTATACCACTTATTCCTTGCCTTCAACAGGAGTTTCAATGGTGGGCTCAAGCTTGTCACCTCAACAAGGGACAGCCTTTTACTCAACCCACAGCCAGGCAAACACTGACAACAGATGCATCGGATTACACCTGGGGAGCACACATGGCAGGAAAATGTATTCAGGGCGAGTGGCCCACAGAGCAAAGGTATCTTCACATCAATCAAAAAGAGATGGTAGCTGTACAAAATGCACTTATATCTTTCAAGGACCTGCTGCATCCAGGACAACTACTACTAAAGACAGACAACACCACAGTTATGTGGTACATAAACAAGCAATGGGGCACACACTCCTACCCCCTCTGCAGACAAGCCATGACCTTGTGGAACACAGTTCTAGACTACCAAGTTCATCTGCAAGCACAATTCCTGCCAGGAGAGAAAAACACACTGGCAGACGACCTAAGCAGAAACATCATGGATCCCCATGAATTAAAACTGAATCCACAAATATTCAGAATGAGAACACAAAAATGGTGGAGCCTGGACATAGATCTGTTTGCATCCCCAATTAACTGCCAGCTACAGAAATTCTGCACAAGGAATTACCATCCTCAAGCATGGAAAGTGGATGCCCTCTCATTCAGCTGGAAAAACCTGCAAGTATATGCTTTCCCTCCTCTACCTCTCCTTCCAAAGGTACTCATAAAAGCCAGGCAAGAAGAGCCAAAGATGATCCTGATTGCACCAGACTGGCCACGCCAGCACTGGTACCCAATCTTAAAGAACTTAGCACAAGAACCACCCTGGATTTTGCCTCAAATCCCACAGTTGCTGACACAGCACAACAATCAGATACTTCACAGCCAGCTAACAACCTTAAACCTAGCTGCATGGAAAATTCCTTAGTCAAGCAAGCAACGCCTCTCTCCAAAGCTGTTATGGGTGTCATTCTGGAGGCCAGAAGGCCTAGCACAAGAAAAGCCTACTCGGATAAATGGAAGAAATTCTGTGCCTGGAACCAGGCGCACAGCCTTGACCCTCTTGTCCCAAACATTCCCCAGATACTTCAATATTTAACTGAGATGCTGGACAAGGGTCTCTCCTTCTCATCCATCAAGATCCACGCCTCAGCCATTTCTGCTCATTACAACACCGATCCACCAATTTTTTCTAATCCTTTGCTCAAACAGTACCTCAGAGGGGCTAAAAACATAAGACTGCCCTGTAGGGCACCTACTCCAACTTGGGACCTCAACTTTGTTTTGGAAAAATTAACTTTACCTCCTTTTGAGCCAGCTAACACAGCATAATTAAAATACATCTCTTGGAAAACTGCTGTACTACTGGCAATAACATCAGCATGAAGAGTTTCAGAATTACAGGCACTAATGGCAGTGGAACCTTTCCTCATTTTCCACCAGGACAGGGTGTCTTTAAGAACTAACCCTACTTTTATGCCAAAGGTGGTATCAAGTGTGGCTCTAAACCAAACTATTCACTTGCCAACTTTCTATCCAAAACCAGAGAACAAATAGGAGAGACTACTACATTCTTTGGACATTCACAGGCAGTTACGCTGCTTCTTGGACAAAACCAAAGCTTTCAGAAAATCTGAGCAATTATTGGTAGCATATGCTGCAGGAGCACAGGGAAAAGCCATTTCAAAACAAACTATCTCAAAATGGATAGGACATTGTATACGTTTCTGCTATACTCACCATGGAAAACCTGTCCCTAGCAGCATTAGATCTCACTCCACCAGGGCAACAGCCACTTCAACTGCCTACCAAGGATATTTTGGAGTTCTGTGCATACCTTCAAGCATTACCATTTGCCTTTATACTCCAAATCCAGAGCTGGCTTCACCATTGCTGTGCTGCAGGGCCTTATAGCCACCCCTAATGCCTTATAGAACCAGCCTCCCTACCTCAGCTTTGGGATTCCACCCAAGTGTAAAGCCTGCAGCAGTGTAACACGATGAACATAGTACAGTTTTGTACCTACCATAAATGTAGATGTTCGAGTGTAAACACTGCTGCAGTCCAGGTTACCCTCCCTCCTTCCCCTCTTACTGGCTGGTACGTACCTATACCTTCTACCCTTTACTACCTATGGGGAGTATTTGCTGGTAACTGAAAGTTGTTGTTTGCTTTTCTTATGTATGTTTTATTAGCAATTTGAATTGCCTACCTATTTGGGGGCACCTGACATCTGGGGCAAGAAAAACTGAAGAAAATGGCGTCTGCTGCATCTTATATACCCCTGTCACACTGACGTCAGGGAGGAGGCGACAGCAACTGACGCTGGACCAAGACTTTGGAACTCGGGCCGACTGGGGAACCACCTGATGGCAGGATAACCCAAGTGTAATGACTGCAGCAGTGTTTACATTGAACATCTACATTTATGGTAGGTACAAAACTATACTTTTCCTTTGTTAAAGAAATAGAAAGCTAGGTAGTAACATCAAAAATAAAGGAAACTGAAATTAAATAAGCAACAAGAAACTGGAATACACAGTAAACCACTGAATTCCAAAAGAGGAAAAAAAAAGGTAATAAAAGTCTGGCTAGTACTTTCTAGCAATGTTTTTGAGTGAAGATGTGACTTTAACTTGGAAAGTAGCAGTAATGGTAGTTACACTGAAGATGGAAAAGACCACAAAGTGTTTATGATGATTTTGTCAAAAAGAGTGGCAATTATATTGTTGAGAATAATAGATATGGATCAGTGTGATTTTATACTAGGCAGGAACATTTGACAATATGGGCAAAACCCTTATGATTCAAAAGAAAGTAGAGGACATAATTATTAAACTTACTAGGTTAGGATGCTGAAAAAGCATTTAACAGAGTGAGTTGGGAATTTATGAAGAAATCCCTTGTGGCTCTTAGGTTCCCATAAATGGACAACATTAATATTTAAATATCTACTGAGGAGCTCAAGCTAAGGTGAAGTGCGCTGGTAAGCTGTCTAAAGTGTTTAGCCTTACAAGAGGAACTAGGCAGTGTTGTCCACTTTGACCTATACTCTTTGCCTATATTTAGAGTCATTTGCCAGAGGCATAAGACTATCGAGCATAACTGGATATAAATGGAGATGTGTAAGGAAGCTTGCCTATTCTGGTGCTCTGCTGTGCAAACACAGCAGCCTGAAAAAGCTTTTATCCTATTAGTTAACCAACAAAAGAGCCTAGACTACAGCAGGTAAGGCAGTCAGTAAGTTTGTCACGAGGTATTATCCCTGTTTTTGGTTATTCCTAGCGCTGCCTCGACCTTGTGTGTTTACTTCGACAAGGCAGCAAATGTGTTTGAGTAATCAAGTGATTGGTTACTTGAACAGTTCATAATGTATGATGTGCAACTTTATTGGAGTTTTTGGAAAGGAATTCAATCCTGATGCTGATTACAGTATTGATATTCATTTCTGAATGCTAGTACTGCAATAGACACCCGTATTGGCAACTGCCAATTGTGTCCCCTAGCACTTAGCCCCTTTGCCTGTCCCTAGCTACTCTTCTGAATGTTGCAGTGTTGCCAGTTACTGATTGCAGTCTTTTTTTAACTGATTTCACCTTTTGATCATTGTATTTCTGTTTTTTACTGATATCTATAGTGTTGCAGCATTAAGAGGTACTGCTGTACATTACTGCACAAGAGAGTACAGTATTAACTTTGTGATATACTATTACTTGACTGACAGCTATGCTGATACTGCACTGAAACTAATTGCTTTACAATTACTGCACTTGAAATTATTCATTTTTATTATCTGTTACTATTACTACACCTGGATGTATTGAATTAGACTGTCCATTTCTCATCGTTTCTGATGGTAGAGGCCACATTAGCCTAGTACTACTGCTGGTTTAAATTTGCCACTTATTTTTCATTTTCTTATCAATCCTACACATTTCTGTCACTTTTACATTTTTTGTTTTTGCAATTATGACTAGTACAGCACTCACTTTTATTTTGTTATATCCCTTCATCTGTACTAGCCAATATGGAATTTCAGTCAGCATTTGCCTGATAGCACTAAATATTTTGAGGCAGTGTAGTAACAGCTTCATGTTTACCAAAAATTTACAGTGAGGTGGCTAAGAGAACACTGCCTAAGCATCACAAGCTAAAGACAAAGAAACGTCAGATTTTATTTCACACAATAACACCCTCACTTTTACTCTTCACACCAACAGCCAGTGCACATACCCCTAAGAGTCACAAGGGTACAGACTCCAAGCCTTTAACTGTGTTAATGTTTTAATAATATGTGTTGGATAAGATTAGTACTATAGTTAGCTGTCTTTCTGGAGCCAGACTCCAGGATGTAACAAGAGCTCTTAGATTTCTCCATCCAGACAAATGCAATTGTGACCTTATAGTGGTCCTGGTGGAGGTGAATGACCTTCAGTGCTGTAACCACAGAACATGCAGAAGAATATGATTGGGCTTACTATGCATGTGACTAAGGCAGAAAAGATACTGATCTTGAGTGGTATTCTGCCATCAACCAGAATTATGCCAAGATAAAGACAAGATAATTGGCTATGTAGCTACTGTCATTCTATATGGATCCAGAATGCGACAACTTGGGATGAGATGGCTAACAAGCCTTCCTGTTATGCAAGAGATGGTCTGCTTCTTTCTTATCAAAGCTTTCCCATTCTGCCCAAAGCCTTTTATGCAGCCGTAGTGCTTTTTTAGGCAGAGTCTATCTGATGGACATTGCAATCTAGTAAACTGTAATTTAAAATGCATTAATGTGGGTCTACATAATGCCTAGAGTCTTAACAAAAATACCTGAATGTGAGGCTGTCCTGCAACTCAGACATATTCATATATGTGTAGTTACAATGACACAGTTTCCAAACAATGAAAGGACTCCCTCTATAACTCTGTGTAGTGCCTATCACATCTTCAAACCTACTGGGAGTTGTGGGGGAGTATCACTATTTGTCAAGGATATCATCACCTCATGATAGAGTCTACTCATGGCACCACATTTAAATTAGTCCAGATCACCACAACCAAGACTAATTGCTACTTCATAGTTAGTTGCACAACATTATGTCCACTTCTGAATATGATAGCTACCTTAGCACATTAGCTAAAATACCTATTAAACCTTACACCTTTCCACTAGTGGGCTTCAATTATCCATCAGCAAACCGACCAAACTACAGTGGCAATGGTCAACATGTCCAACACTTCTTTGACGTTATAAATTCCAACGTCATCCTACTAGGGGCTTCACTATCCTTGATCTAGTCCTCACAAATGTGGCTACTTTAACATTTCCATATAGGTTCCTAGGTGATTCCTAGGCCTTATTAAACCTAGCCATGCTTCATAAATGTATTGGACAGGTTTTACCTGTATCATCCTCCCCTGTTAAATCATACCATAGATCAGTGACCTTTTCCTTTAAAGTAGGTGGTACTTCCCTTGTAAATACATTTGTGTTTAGGGATTTCTGAAAAGCAAACCTTTTTCTATTAATTGATTACCTAAAAAAAACTACTGTAATCCTCCTTAGATGGATCCTATTACTAAATCTGCTGCCTATGCCTCTCATGTCCTCTCCTAATTAAATAGTGGTATTGATAAGGCAGTACCTATCTACACCAAATGTAATGAGACATTTAAAAACAAACTTCTATAGTGGAATACCCATGTGAATAAATTGTGTAATAAGAGAAAAAATGCTTAGTGTTTTTAAGAGGTCTCAGTATACCTACCTTAAGACCACACTTAAGTAAACTATTAAAAGCTCAAAGGGACCATTAGGAAGCTGATACAAGTATAACCTAAACTAGCCACTGAAACCAAAAATAACTATAAATCTTTCTTTAGGAAGTTTGTAGCTTACACAAAACAACGCTCAGAGCTAGTCCACAATAATGCTGCCTACACTGACCCAAAGAAAAAAGCTGCTTTATTAGTAATAGTAGTAATAATAGTAGTAGTAATAATAGTAATAGTAATAAATTGACTTGTTATAGGTGACTCCATAGTCAGACACACTGACGTCCCACTCACCAGACTGAACAAGGAAAAGATCACAGTAAGCTGCCTGTCAGGCGCTAGAATCCGCCACATAACACAAGCACTCAGGTCACTCCACAGCAAGTACAAGTATGACTCAGTCATTGTCCATGCCGGTGTGAACGACCTGAGACGTACCTCCCTGGACTACATGAAAAGAGACATAGAGGAGCTCTCAGATTATGTAGCCCAGGCCGGTATGACCCTGACCCTGAGCAGTATCCTACCCTCACCAAGAGTGATGCCACAATACAGAGACAAAATGATCAGCTTTAATAATTGGCTTAATTACTGGTGTCATTCTAAGGGGATCCAATGTCTGTCTGCCTGGGATGACATGCTTGACAAGCCACGCTGCTTCGCAAGGGACGGCTTGCACCTGTCACCCCTGGGCTTCCGTATATTGGCGAAGGCTCTTGCCACCCCCATAAGTGCCTTTTTTAGGCAAGGCTCAAATGATAAACCTACCACCCTAGAAAACAAAAATGGAAAAAAACTAAGGGTAATACTGCTCAGTGCCAGAAGTCTAAACCTCAAGATGCACACCCTCAAAGCCCTCCTCAGTATGGAGAACATTGAAGTCTGTGCTGTGACTGAAACCTGGTTCAAGGCTCCTGAGAGCACCCCAGCACTATCAGGTTATACCTCATATCATGCGTTCCGGCCCCAAAATCCGGACCGAACCACAAAAGGAGGGGGAGTATCCATATTCATAAAGGATACCCACACCTCCAGGTTAGTGGCAACGCACGAAGCATCGTAGACCATCCAGGTGCAATTAACCATAGGTAAAACTGCCCTACAGTTTGTAGCATGCTACAGACCACCCTCTCAAACTCAGGAAACCCACACAGCCTTCCTAAAGACACTGGAGAGTATGAATGTCTCTCCAAACACCATCATATTGGGTGACTTCAACTACCCAAACATAGACTGGGAACATTACTCAAGCCCCAACACCCTAGCCCAAAGGTTCCTGGAATTCATAAACTCAAATGCTATGGAACAACTAGTCACCATTCCCACAAGAGGAGAAAATATACTAGACCTGATCATCACAAACATGGGGACAAAATGCTCCACACTGGAAGTATATCCCTCATTGGTGAGATCAGACCATAAATTAATCTCACTGGAGATCCACATCCCGCTCCCAACCCCAGCAAAAAAGACCACAGTGAAGAACTTCTCAAAAGCAAACTTCACACTTCTTAAGACTGGAGTGGTATCCTTCAAGGCCCCTGAGCCAGTGGAAACCACAACCCACGCTGCTGAAACCCTTACAAATGCCTTCTACGAGCACCTCCAGGAATGTATGGATCAAGCAATCCCTAATAAAATCAAGACCCTTTCCACCAAAGGCAGGCGCCCGGTCTGGTGGACCCCAGCCATAAACAAACTCTACAACAAGAGGAGGAAGCTACTACATGACAGAGCAAAATCCCTAAAAGGGAAGGCATCTCTGATCAATACTAGCAAAAAACTACAATCACTCATAAAATCATCCAAGGCCAACTTTGAGAGAAAAATCGCTAAAGACACAAAAGACAATCATAAGGCCTTCTTTAGCTATGTTAGAAACCTGGGTGGAAACTCCCAGATATGCTCAGAATTAGTCCAAAATTATATAAAAATCACTGAACCCACAGACATTGCCAACATACTGGCAGACAGGTTCAGTGCAAATTTCTCCCCTCCCCCCCCCAAAAGGAGAAATATCTATCCCACCAGAGTCTAGCCTCCCAAACATCTCAGATGCTCAGGTGAGAGCTGCTCTCTCTAAAGCAAAAAACACAGCATCAATGGGACCGGACGGTGTCCCCGGCTGTGTGCTACACGAACTCAATGAGGAACTAAACCCACACATAAGGCTGCTGTCTAATCTTAGCCTTACTACAGGATACGTACCCAAAGAATGGCGTACGGCAACTGTGGTCCCACTCCACAAAGGCGGTGCTTCTACGGACCTTGAAAATTACCGCCCCATAAGCTTGACGAGCCTTGTCTGCAAGGCTATGGAGAGGATCATAATGGAACTCATAAATAAAGACATTGGGGACCTACAGACACTGGATCCTACCCAATTTGGCTTTGTCAAGGGCAGATCCTGCCTCTTGAACTTGGTCGACTTTTTCGAAACAGTCACTAAGGCCATTGATGAGGGTAAGGTAGTTCACACAGCCTACCTTGACCTAGCAAAAGCGTTCGACACAATACCCCACACGGGCATCATAGAAAAGCTCACCAGCTTAGATGAAAACCCATATGTCACAAGATGGCTTGCAAACTGGGTCAAGGACAGAACCCACAGGGTTAGAGTTGCTGGTGCCATGTCAGACTCTAAGCCGGTCACGAGCGGTGTCCCACAGGGCTCAGTGCTGGGCCCCCTCTTGTTCGGCATTTATTTTTCTGAAGTGCAGGCAAACATAGGGGGATTATGGCTGACAAAATTTGCAGATGACTGCAAACTGGGCACCATAATTGACACTTCATCAGACACAGACATCCTCCAGACAGGTCTCATAGAAATGGATAACTGGTGCCAGAGCCATGGCCTTAAGCTAAATGCCAAAAAATGTATAGTCATACCCTTTGGGAAAAACAAGGTAACCCCTAATTACCACATAGGTGGTAATCCATTAAACACGGAAGAAGTTATCAGGACCTGGGGACCCAAGTTGACAGTAACCTCTTTTGACACTCACATTGCCAAAGTGGTTAGGAAGACCTTCTACATTGCCCACCTGATCATGAAGGGATTCACATCCAGATCAGGAGAGGTCATTGTACCCCTGTACTCTTCACTTATCAGACCAATGATTGAGTACAACGCCCCATTCGGAATGTACCTTACCCGACACCTGCAGCAGTTGGAAAGACCCCAAAAGTTCCTCACCAAAAGGATAAAGGGGCTCAAACATATGTCATACGCTGCCCGACTGAAAAAAACTCTAGCTCTATTCAGTCGCATACCGCCTGCTCAGAGGTGAACTGTGCCTGACATACAAGGCCATGTCCAACCCGGAATTAATGGACATGCTCCACCTCAAAAAATCCAAATCCACCAGAGCCACGAGAGCAAGAGACTTAAGCCTCAACACGGATATAAATAGGACGTGCTGGAGGGACAGATTCATCACCCAGAGACTCCCTACACTATGGAACAGAATCCCAGTCCATGTGAGGCAGAGCCCCTCACTGACTCTGTTCAAGAGAAATCTTGACGAGTGGATGGGAGATCGTAGGTTTACCCCGGGAATCATCTCTGTGTCACTGCTGGACAGAGGCACAGCAAACTAATGGGTATAGTATTCTCATCCTAAGGGGTGGTGAAAGCCACACACACTCTGGTTAGGCTTATAAATGCCCTAGGGCAGATAGCCTAGTATGAACCTATGAACCTATGCTATCCTAGCTGATAAATTTACTGCAATTTTTACTCCCACCACAGTTATAGCTACTGCAATATGCCAGCCACCCTCTTTAATTACTATGGTAAAAGATCTTTCAGGCCTCTAAGAAGATAGGAACACTTCATCCTTGAACCTTGATAATATACAAGGTTGCCTGATTATCAGTGCTAAACATGGCCTATCTGAACTCCTACTTAACATTGGAACAGTACCAGACAAGCAATCACAAGAATCATGAGATGCCTACTTATAACCTCTTTAATCTAAGCCTGTCCACTGTTTACATTCCTGAAGCCTGGAAAGCAGCCATTGTAATGCTGTTACACAGCCCTGGCTGTACTATGGACCCTGGTAGCTAATATTTCCATTACTCTCAGTAGCCTCTTATTAAAAGCTGTGGAGCATATTATCTCCGACATCATTAAATTGGACATTGAAAAGCTCTGCACTCTCACCAGTTTGGCTTTGTCAAGGGAAAGTCTTGCCTCTTTAACCTCATCATTTTCTTTTGGAAAAAGTAACTGAAGCACTGGATAGCAGTTATGCAATCCATCCAGGGGATGAGGACTTGGCCAAGGCCTTTGACACTATTTCCCATGCAGGCATTATTGACAGACTTGTAAATCTGAATAATAAACCCTTATGTTGTGTGGTGGATGGCTAACTAGTTGTCTGACAGAGCCTATGTGGTTAGAGTTACAGCTGACACTTCTAAAAGTTACCTGTAATGTACCACAGGACCCAGTATTGAAGCCTGTCATATTTAGCATCTATTTCAAACACCTTCAGGCCAAAACTCCTTGCCTATGGATATTTAAGTTTGCAGGCGATTGTAAATTGTGTTATCTTCCTCTGACTCACTGTTGCTACAATATGGGTTAGACCAAGTTAACAATCGGTGCAAGAACAATGGTCTCAAATGAAATGTAAAACAATGTTACCTACATAATTTTGGTAAAAATAAAAACCGTGTTATATACTATACAGGTGACCCCCCCACACACACACACGCGTACTGTCATAAGGAAGCTAGGCATTCTTATTCATTTCTTAACCATTTGACCATCATGTCTCTGATGTTGTTTAGAAATCCTTCTACCTGACTCATCTAATTTCTAAAGGCACCTCCTCTAGATGTAAAAGTCTAAATTCCCTTTAACCCATGTATCTCATCAGAACCATTATTGAATATAATACACCTTTTGGTTTGTATTTGTTTAAATATATTACTCAACCTGAAAGACCTCCGAGATTCATAATGAAAAAGATCAGTGGCCTCAAAAATTTTAGGTTTTTCAGGACAGACTGGCAGCCCTCTCTCTGTACTCAGTTTCTTAAAGACTTCTCCATGGAGGGCTGATTCTCAATATTTAAACCATGAAAGATTCAACCCTGTTTGACCTCAAATTCCTTCACAGAACAAATAGTACCTTAAATACCCAGTTAAAGGAAATAAACCATCAGCAGATAGATAAAACATGTTTGCATGATAAATTCATACCCCAATATATCCCTCACCTCTGGAACAAACTTCCATAACATGCCAAGCAGATTAGCACCCTTTACACCTTCAAGGTAAACCAAGAATTAGATTGGCAGCCTCAAATTCTCCCCTAGTCTATCTTGCCTTTCCCAAATTGATGCTAAAGGGAAATTTTGAATAGGAATTTTTAGCTTGGCTTGAAATAGTCTGCAGAATAATTATGTGTACTTTGCTATGAACTAATGAGAAAAGTATTCATTTTTGCAAACAGTGTAATATTATGTACTGCCATTCCAGAACACTGTATAAACATTATTTGATAAGCTTAAATATTTTAATACGTATAGCAAAATATTAATTTTATTTATTTATTGACTTACTATTTGGTAGCCAAGTAGGTGAACTGGCCAAAATATACTTTTCAGCTGTGACCCAGGCTTAGAGGCAATAAACCGTGCAAGCAAACTTTAGTTATATACATCACATTTGATAGAGTCTTAAGTTAACAGAGTTGCACAATTTTAGCAAGTTCATGTATGGTTATTGTACAGTTTTTATAAAGTAGAAAGGTAGAAATGATATAACGTGAATGAAGCAAAAACAAAGGCTATAGTAATGAACTATGTCCCCAACACATGATTTGGTACAGAGCTTCCCCTTTTTTAATGGAGTCCTGACAGGATGCGAGACTTGGGAATTTGGTTGAAAGGGGATGCTGAGTAATCATCTAAGGAAATTTACACAGAAATTACTCAGAAGATTACAAGTAAGATAACATTTTTGGAAATTACTTATTGACATTGATAATAAGGTGCATGTCATTAAGATGTTTTTTGGTCCCATTTATTCTGTATGTAGGTCAGATTTGCATGCATCAACCAAGAGCTGAGATGTGAATGAATGTGAAAAAAAAGAAATTGAGTTTCTTTGGGATAACAAAAGGGAATCTGTGCAATGAGGAAAATTAATACTAACAAAGAACAAGGTGGTTTGGGTCTTCCAGATTAGGAGTCATACTCTAAGACCACATAAACAGAAGTCCCCCTGACTTGAGTAGAACATCAGGGATTTTTCTGTGAATGAGAAGAGGAAGGGAAAATGGTATAATATAACCTCTGGAAATGATCCTCTGCATCCAGGTATCAGATGTTATTTGTAGCCAGGCTCTCTGGTACAGGGACAATCGACCTCCAGTTGCCTTCAGAGGAAGATGACTGGGCCTCCTTTTAGGAGCACTGGAAGGGCCTCCCAAAGAAAGTCTTTCTGGATCCCTGGTTTTGCTGGCCACCTCTGCCACGAGTGTGGTGTCTACCATTAGAGTTCCCCCCTCTGCCCCTGGGGTAGCTACCTCCACATGTGTCCTGAAATGGTCCTTGAGACACTCTCACCCATGTTTTTCCAGTACGTCTCTGATTCCTGGAAAAGGAAAAGGATTTCTGAGGAGTGGAAAAATAAATACCCACAGCAGATAAGGTTTTTCCATCTTTCTCACACCTGGATAAAGTGTCTTTTACCTTGGGGCCAAACAAGGATGTACTGTCAAATGGAGCATTGACAGTTGAAGACTTGAAGGGCTCAGCAAAATCATACAAGCACATCCAGGCATGTCTCCTTATGGAAACTCCTGAACCCACAGCTCTCATCATTCCATTGGCTACATGAGAAATGAGCCTCATGAATGAATTGGATATAGTTTGTAGGCTAGCCAACTAAGAGAATGATGCCTGCACTTCCTCAAAAATGGACCCTGCGAGAGTATCTGAAAGTTCTTTGACCAGGTCCCTATGCAGGCTTGTAAAATGCACCCAGTAATTCATAGACCATAAAGGAAAGGTCGAAGAAGCATAAATTCGCTTCCCAAATCTATCCATTGGCCGAGACTCCTTGGGAGGATGGATAGAAGAACTCTCCTCAGCAAGGTCCTTCTTAGTTGCTGCCATTCAGACCAAAATTGCTGATCTTCTGGAGCTGTTATAATTGTGTCTGGTCTCCAGGAAATCGGTTCAGTAGTATCAGGTGTCTTTCATACCTGCTGAGAGATCAATTCAATGAGCTCATTAGCAGGTGAAGTTACCCCAGAGTTAGATGGTCGAGGACTAAAAACCTCCAGGTACACCTACTCCTCAGGCAAAGGATTGCTGGACTTTCAGTCACCTCTCTATTTTAAGATTTCTAGGATGTCTCCATAGGAGACATCATCAGGAGAAGACCTTGGGGATCCTTCACCTTCATTGTTTTTGGTGTCTTTGGTAACAGATTCTTCCTGGGAATCCAACTGCTTCCTCTTGCACTTCTTCCTAGGGACCTCATCAGTGGGATTCTCTGAAGAGGTGTCAGAAGAAGAGGGGACACCCTGTTGGGAAGCCTGGGGTTTTGCTACTAGCTGTCCACATGAAGAGAAGGGTTGAGGCTCTGTGCACAGAGAGAGCTGAGGATCAGAGGAGGGTAGGAACTGTCTGAATGTCTGGAATAGACATGACTCTCTCTCTAAGACCTCAAAAGCCACCACCCCCCCCGAGACGAATAGGCTCTGATTAAAAAAACAGACCTCTGAACCATAGTCCTTCCCTGCTCTAAAGAGAGTTACTTTGAGGTCAAAGCTGGAGCTGAGCTCATCCATACCAAGGCTCTGAGCCACAGAAAAGGCTTCAGAACTTCAGAGTCAACTCTAAGGGCCTGGAGGGCACCGGAGAACTACAGCTCTGAGGTCTCCAGTTCTGAATGGACCAAAGAGCTCAGAGCAGCTCTCAAAGTCAAAGATGATGATAACTTTGGATCCAAGGATGAATGTGCTGGCAGATTTGGATCCAAGGACCCTGAAGCTTCTGAAGACGTCATAGGAGGATGCAAGGTTGGAGTAGTGGCAATGCATGGCTCCTGACCCAACGGGTTAGGGATGAAGGATCTGGTGCAAGTCCCAGTGCCCAGAAAATCTTCCTCACCAATTTCTTCATGTCATCTTCAGTGATGCTCTTGGAAGAATTAGTGGAATCTATGGAAGGAGATTTTGGTCTTTGCAAAAAGGGAAAAGACACTCTAGATGGGATTGGGTCTATAGAAGGTGAGAACCTAGCCCTTGGCAAGAAAATTACACTCTGCGCAATTCAGGGGATTGAACTTTTGCTTCCAAAGGTTTTGACACTGAAGGAGACTTGTCCAATGAAGTCTTTGGGTCTGACTTAGAGGTCGGTCTGGAAACGTGTCTAGATTTAAGTTTTAGTGCTGAATGATAAGTTGGAGCCAGGGATACATGTCTGTTTTTACTTGGATCTGATAAGAAGTAGGAACTGAGTTTTTTTGCTTCTTTGCTTTAGGGACAAAGGAGAAGTTGATACCGATGCAGGCCTTTTCTTCGCCTTCTCAGTAGCTTTTGAGGAGGTCAAAGAAGAAGGGTTAGAAATATCAGATTTGTCTTTTTTTGTTTTTTAAAGGGTTGTTTTTCTAAAGGGAAAGCTTCAGATAAGGCCTCGCTAAAAGAGGAAGGTAATAGCCCCTTTAAAATGAGTTTGTTCTTTTGTTCATTTAATGCTCTATGAGAACAAACATGACACACAGAACAATCTTCTTGAAGGTGAAGTGGGCCCAGACAATATACACAGAGATTATGAGAATCAGAATGCGGTACTTTATGGCCACACTTCTGACATTTTTTAAAACTAGCTGGTCCTTTATTCTTGTCAGTCATAACTCTTCCACACAAAAAACACGCAAGTATAGGAAAAAATCCAGTATAGGGAAAAGAGGGTTTTTGTAAAGGCGAGGAGAGAGAGAAACAAGGATATCAACAATGATATATTGGAAATACACAGAGTGCAATGCAAAAACTACTAATATTAGTAGCTAAAGTACAGAAACAGAAAAAAATAAGTCACTTATAAGTAGAAGAGACTCTTAAGTAGTCACTAGGTAAGGGAAACAATGGTAGTTAATAAGAGGTGATTTGAAAAGAGGCAAATTACAAAAATTTACGACGTATCTATTTGAGAGCCTTGAGTAACCACACCTAACTCACAAAGCTGCAAAAAGATCTGAGTCCATAGGGCTGTTGCATGCTGGGTAAGGGTTAGGCTCAAGAGTTTTTGGTTACCTCGAGCTATAGTAACAGCTGAGTTGGATCAAAACCCACAAGTTGAGGAGAGAATGAAAATTGACAACATCAGATCTTAGACTAATACATTTCAATTCTGGATATGGACTAGATGCTCATCTGGAAGTGCATGCTATAGTGCCCAATTGGATATCAACAGGATCACATGTGCACATTTGGGCAGATCTAAGAAATTAATACAAAATAACATTATGTATAAAAAATAGCATTATGTACTGTCTGTCACAAAAGGAGACACTGCCAGCACATATAACTGGAATTTTGTAAATAATTATATGTCATTTGTGAATATCAAAATGATTTATATAAGATGTTTGTGTTACAAACGGTATGCTACGTGTATATCAAACTGGTTTGTACAGATGTTTGTTGAAAAAGTATTTTATAAAGTGTGTTTGAAATGTATCCACAGTGTGCCATACTGGAAGAAAACAGAAATGTAGATGCACTATTTTAACTGTATAAATGTATATATTTGAATAGTGGAAACTGGAATACAGGAGGTTAACTTCAGTTCAGCAATTTTTTAGGAAAATAATTGAAATTAAATTGCTTTATAGGATACAAAAGATGGTATCTTTCAGTTTTCAGTGCAGATAGAGAGAGACAGAGTCTCTGCTGAGAAGATTTCTGCATTGTCTTTAGGGTGAATTAATTACTAGTCTTTAAAGCATGAAGAAATGCAATTATTTTATGACTTCCAGCATCTGCCAAAGATCTGAGGACTATGTAGTTTCACAGGTAGATGCTAAATACTGCCAGCTTCCAGTAGTGGGGGGTTGCCTGGGAACTAGAGTCATATGACAAGAAGTGATGTCATTCTACAAGCTATCCCAGCAGTAATATTTGAGATATTAATTTGAGAAGTCTCGTAGTGAGACGGGGCATTCTGTCCTGGACCTGGCAACAACTAGAATTTCCATTCACCACATCTGCTTTGCTCTATTAGTAAGTTCTTATGTTATAGTAATTCTCTTTGATACAGTCAGGAATATAGTAAAGCTTTGTTTACATATTTTTTATTTATTTATTTGAGACTGTCCTGCAGTGTTGTTTTAAATAATTCCTGTGGTTTAAACTCTGGTGTCACTGTGAATATATATTTAGTATTGTCTTGTTCTTTTATTTATTATTAAATATATTTAAAACTTTCATTGTGGCTGATCTGTGCAGAACTATTTAAGTTTTGAGAGTACTTGCATATTTATTTGGTGACACTGTGTGGGCCACTCCTTATAGCCTTGCTCTTGGTCAAGCTACCATTTGTATTAATATTACACAGTAAAATTGGACACCCTTTGTTAAGGGCTCTAAAGTAGCTGATAAGGAGTGAGTGATGGCAGTAGTAATAACCTTAAATTCTGAGCAGTAGGGGGCATAGATAGTAAACCTGTGCCTGCCTTTCCCAAGTGTGTGTGTGTGTGTGTGTGTGTGTGTGTGTGTGTGTGTGTGTGTAAAACAAATCTTCAAGGAGTGTGTATGTCAGCTACTTGGGCAGGGACATGAAGCACTGGTTGGACAGAGAGAGTGTTGAAGGACTTTGCTTGGAACCCTGGATAAGGACTCAACTCTATATCTGTGCCAGTGGGGAGTCTTATTGGGGATCTGGAGAAAGAGGGAGAAACCAGCCCTGGACTGACTGTGGTTTCTATTTGCTCTTAATGGAAATTTCACTTGATGCAGAGAGCTGCATCTGGAAATACTGTGTGTGTACTTGTCATCCTCCCAGTGTACGCCCCCCCACTGGTGCCAGTGGTGAGGATTGAGGCTTCTTGGTTGCTGGTTCAGTCGTGGGTCATCGCACCATCTAGTATACTTAAATGTGTTCAGCAAGTTTTATGTTAAAGGAAGTTAGACCTTAGAAAAATAGAATATGACTAACAGATAAAAAGACAGAGAGAAGAGAATGTCATGAACATTTGGGAAAGAGAGAAGATTTTTTTGAAGTTATTCAACTCTGTTCAGCTTGCATAAACAGGTATAATGCTAGAGTTCAAGAAAGATATGCAAAGCTGGATAGTAATGTTGATAGTAGATTTAATAATTCTGAAGATAAAGGTCAGACCAGAAAGGACTAATAAGTAAAGCAAACAAGGCAATGTTAGATCTGAAGGACAGTACATTACAAGGGTACAAACAGCATTGAGTGAATGACTAAATAAAGATATTACAGATCTATTAGGGACATATTTCTTAATTCTAGATGTGCACTAAATTGAGTAAATTTAGAATTTTTGCATGGAAGTGTTTGGACAAGTATTTATATACCCCTACAAGACTTGAAAAATGTTCCCATTGTCAAGAGGCATATGTTAGAGATGTAATGGTTTAGAAAGAGGTTCTTGTGAGCATATATTTTGGTAATGCTTGGAGTTGATCCAGTACAGAAATGGCTTGAATAAAATTCTAAGTCTTCTATTTGGAAGAGAATTTAACCTTAGTATAGAGATGTTTTTATTGATTTGATGTAAAATAACATGTACTAAAGAGGTAAAATCATTGCTATCTTTAGTGTTGATAGTGTCTAAAAAAAAGTATACATAGAAATAAAGAAAACAAAAGATGAGCCATCAATAATAGAAGTGAAAAAGATGATTACAGAGGTTAAGAACATGAATGTGATTAACTGTTAAGAGATCAGAAACAGAACACCATTGGAAAAATGAGCTGTGTGGGATGCTATAATGGAATCTGAGCTTGAAGAGGATGCTGATATGGAACACAGTACCTAAAATCTGTATATATTTAATAAAGTAGACTCCAATACAAGGTGAGAATCACTGGTCTGTTTGTTAAGAATTGTAATATACTAAAAATAAGCACTAGAGTTACCAACTAATACCTGATCTCAAATTAGGTTGTCAATACTTAAGTTGTGTGTTTAACTGTTTTTTATATAAACATTAAATGGTTGTATCAGCCATCAGTGCCAAAATTACAAGCGCACCATACATGGGGTTGGTGTGTCAAATTGAAAAAAGTATAATAAAGTATTTCTGTTGTTCAAAAAAACAAAGAATGCAAAGATGATTGTGAGGGAATTTGGTGGAGTACACTATAGTGAGCAGGAGACCCCTAACCAGGATAAGCCAAAAGACACAACAACAACACTATAGTGAGCAGGGGAAAGGGCTGATGAGACAGAAGCCTGGAGGTAAGCTGAGAGAGTAAATAATTATGAGAGTGGCTCATGGATGGTGTACTCAAGACTATAGACAAGAGACTGTGGAAGAAACAAAATGGAAAAAAGGAGGAAAAAAACAATGTTTCTAGATAGGATTATGAGACCAGCAATTAGTATAAAAGGACCTACAAGATATGGAAGGGAAGGGTTGAGATGTGGAAGAAATCCACTACAAGGACACAGATGGAATAGCAACAGTGGAGTAAAGGGCATCAGAAGAGCAAGTTAAAAAGGAGTTGCAGACGTTGTTAAGAAGAGGAATAACATATTTTAGGTATATGTTAGAAATGCTGAAGAAAGGGCCAGACTTGATCAACCACAGAGAAGATGGGAGGGCTGTTGAAGAAGAGAGGGACAAAGCAGAGATATTGAATGAATAAGCAAAGTCACTGTTCACAGAAGAAAGTGTGGGAAGGGTGCCACAGGGTAAAGTGGGGACTAGAGTGGATAGATACAGTACAGGGTAAAGTGGGGACTAGAGTGGATAGATATAGTACAGAAGAGGAACAATGGAGATGGAACTCAACTCCCTAAGCTGGATAAGGTACAGAGGCCATAAGTTCATTTCTCCATGGTTGATATGAGGACACAGGGCAGTATGAAGATATGGATGAAGTTACAAACAAGGAAATTGGCAAGTGGAGGACTGCAGAAGTTGGTCTCTGATCCAGTACGCTTCTGTATGTTTGTTTTAGATTTACCTTGTGAACCGGAGAATAGGCTCAACCTCTTCACAAATGGTACAAGGCAGGTGCAGCATTGGAGGATGAGGGAAGATTTTAAAAGAGGGTTTGGAAAGTCTGACTGTTGGTTGTTGATGCTAATTGTTAACAAATGCAAAGTACTGCACTTGAATCACAGTAGTCACAGTGAAGTACAGTGAAGGACTGACTTGGGGGAGTACAACTGCTGGCAACAGGTACGGAAAGGTTGTACTTGGGGGAGTGCCACTGCTGGCAACAGGTAAGGAAAGGTTGTACTTGAGGGAGTGCCACTGCTGGCAACAGGTAAGGAAAGGTTGTACTTGAGGGAGTGCCACTGCTGGCAACAGGTAAGGAAAGGTTGTACTTGAGGGAGTGCCACTGCTGGCAACAGGTAAGGAAAGGTTGTACTTGAGGGAGTGCCACTGCTGGCAACAGGTAAGGAAAGGTTATACTTGAGGGAGTGCCACTGCTGGCAACAGGTAAGGAAAGGTTGTACTTGAGGGAGTGCCACTGCTGGCAACAGGTAAGGAAAGGTTGTACTTGAGGGAGTGCCACTGCTGGCAACAGGTAAGGAAAGGTTGTACTTGAGGGAGTGCCACTGCTGGCAACAGGTAAGGAAAGGTTGTACTTGAGGGAGTGCCACTGCTGGCAACAGGTAAAGAAAGGTTGTACTTGAGGGAGTGCCACTGCTGGCAACAGGTAAGGAAAGGTTGTACTTGAGGGAGTGCCACTGCTGGCAACAGGTAGGGAAAGGTTGTAAAGCAAAGATCAGCTCCTGACAGGAGTACCAGTGGCAGAGTGATGAGGCAGCAGCAACTGCTAACAGCAGTGGAATGCATCATCAGGCACATGAACTCAGCTCCATACGCCAACATATAATGCTTTCACTCTACCCATTAGGCCATGCCTTGAATATTGAATGCAGCTCTGGAGAGTGACATCAGGCTGCTGGGAGGATGCTAGAGTAGCACCACCAAATATTAGAGGAGTTGGAGCTCATCTAACCAGAAACTAGAAGAAACAGGAGGGCATGATGTGGCTGCATAAGATCAGGTCAAAGAGATGCAAACAGGTCACCCTGAACAGGAAAGACAGAGGCGTGAAGAGGTCACCCCGAACACAAAGGCAGAAAAGGTGACTAGGAGGCGGCAGCAGATTGCAGAAATTAACTACTGCCCAGATCAGAAAAAGTTTTTCTTCTTGGAGATGGATCTGGATCCATTAGGAATGGACTACTGGAATGAGTGTTGGGGAGAGAGAGAATCCACAGAGTAATTCAAGAGGTCATGAAATAGATGGAGCAGTTTGTCTCCTTCTGCCATCTGACAAATGTAATGTAGTATCTGATGATGAGATATTTAAAAACTTTATGAAAAATACTGAGTGGTTTAAAATTATGCCATTTTTACTGCCCCCCCCCCCCCAAAAAAAAAAAAACATTATTTTTATGAGGCAATGTGAAGTGACTTAGCAATGGCCATTAGACTCTTTCCATACAGTAAACAAGATACAAGTGCTAAATGTTATGTTTTTTTTTAAACAAAAGGTAAACCTCAGTAGTTCTTGAACATACACACATACCATTTTGGAAATGTGAGAGATGTGGCAAATAAAAAGCATAACTGTAGCTCATGAAACTTTTCTGTTACTATAAACAGTAATACAGATATACTGCAACACAGATTAAAATGTAATGTTAATTCTATAATTATGTGTACAATATGAAAGCAGTATATTTGATTATGACAGTCTTCAAATGGAAGATCTAAAAGCAAAATTCAAACTTCTGACAGAATAAATTAATGTGAAAGTAAATAGCTGTCCAAAAGCTTGAAAATTCTCAACTCTTATTTGCCTACAGGAATTATTAAAAAAAAGAGGGCCGATAGCCTAGTACCAACCTATGAAAACGAGAAAGGAATAATAAAAATATATCTAGGAGTCCCCCAGACAATGTATAATTTAAAAAAAATCCACCATAGATATCTGTAAAGCCGTCAAGGAAAGCCTGGATTCAAGGCAGTGAAGTTCCATGTCAGAGGTGACAGGATGTTAGTTGTTTCTGTGGTTCTTGGGGATAAAGCACCAACTGTGTCCTAGATATTTTCAGTTGGCAACCTGACAGAAAGGGATGGGAATGACACCAGTGCCCACTCTTTGTACCTCTCAACAGTCCAGCCTTTTTCCACATATTTTTGGTCTGTTCCTCATAAAAAATGTGATTTCCTGGCAAATCATTGAGGACTGAAATCACTAAATAATGAAAGATAGTTGAGTTTCAGACTTTATATCCTTCAGGAAATGCATGATAATGCAAAAACAATTATACTAGGAGCTTCCCAAGTTTATATAATTAAATTTTGTCTCTGATTTTGGGCTTTTGCCCTCCCTTATTTTTGTCTATGTCCAGATTTCTTGCAATAGGAAGTTGAGAGGTATGCCACTCACCCATCATGAGAGGAGGGAGATCGTCAGCTAAATAAAACCTACTGTAAGAATACCCTCTGGCAGAAGGCCTAGACATCTGCTCCTTACCTATAGGGGACTCGGGGAGGAGTACGAGACCAGCTAAGAAGTTTTTTTGCAATCATGCCAAGTACTCTGTGCAAAAGAAAGCTACAACTCCTATCTACAGGAACTAGAAACACTCAGTATTAAACCAAATAGCATTTTCCTAGGTGATCCAAAGTATCCAGCTATAGCTTGAGAAACCTACACCAACATTAGTGCACAGGCACAGAGATTCCTGGATTTTTTTAATACAAATGCCTTGGAACAATTGTCAGAGTACTCATTGTGGGAATAACATCTTGGATTTTGTCCTTATTAATATAAGAGGATCTTGCAACATCCCTTGCATATCTTTATCACTTGTTAGGTCTGACCATAAAGCAGTCTCCTTCGAAATAAAACTGAAACCAGAGATCCCTTCTACCCAAGGTACTGTTAGAAATTTCATTCAGACAAAGTACTTACTGCTAAGTGATACGGTACATTGGCAGGCTTCATATCCCCACCAAACCCAGGTAATTCCGCTGAATATGCAGAAATGTAAACAGCTGCAGAGGTGTAGCTATACCTCACAGGAGAACAAGTGCAGGGCAAACCCAGAAATCAACCCACATAGCCAAACCATAATATCATGATGCTTTATAATAAAAAAATAATTTTGACCAAAAGTAAAAAGAGTGATTCCCAGAATGTTAGCGCCCTTGTCATTGAAATAAACATAGAACTCGGAAGATTAATAAACTCCACCAAAGCAAAGTTTGAGGCTAAAATAGCTACCCAAGCCAAAGACAATCCAAGGCATTTTTTAGTTATGTCCGTAATCTCAAAAGAACAATGCTGCAATGCACTGAGATGATTGAGAATTATGTTACCTACATTGAAGCTAAAGTCCTGCTGACTGATACATTTAGCTCTATCTTTACCCCTCTCTCCCCTCCGTTTGTCCTTCAAGATGTACCTGAAACTGTCCCACCTCCAGCTATCACATAAGACCAAGTCCTAAAAGTATTATCAACAGCTAAAAATACTGTATCAATTGGTCTTGAGAATATCCCTGGATGCATCTTAAATAGAATGAAGCACAATTTAACCATAACAACACTGTTCAGTGTCAGCCTCCATGCAGGTTTTGTACCAAGTGAATGCAGAACAGCTACAGTCATTCCCCTGTGTAAAGCAGGACCTTCCACAGACCCACAAGTCTGACCAGTCTCATATGCAAAGAGATAGAAAAACTTATCATGAAATTAATTAATCAGGATGTAGGGAACTTCCAAACACTAGACGCATCTCAGTTTGGATTTGTCAAGGGCAGGTCAACCCGATGGATTTTTTTTGAAAAGGTCACCAAAGCAGTGGATGAAGGCAAAATAGTACACCCCACATATCTCAACCAGACCAGAGCTTTTGACACAATTCCCCACTCGGACATAGAAAAAATAAAGTGGAAATAAACACTTGGGTCAGCCGCTGGATTGCCAACTGGCTCACAGATAGGACACACATAATAAAAATAGGGGAATTTACCCCCACAAAAAGGCCATTCATCAGTGGAGTCCCCCCAGAGATCTGTGATGGGACCTCTCCTGTTTGGTATTTACTTTTCTGATGTCAAAGCCAATACCAAAGTGATTTTGCTGATTGTTTGCAGATGACTGCAAGTTGGGAGCTGTCACTGAATCCCAAAATGACTTAGCCTTCCTACAGAAAAGTTTGTCTAAAAAAAAAATAACTGGTGTCAAAATCATGGACTGAAACTAAATGCCAAAAAATGCATTATTGTATCTTTTGGGAAGCCATTTACCCCAGGGAGCTCCCACATTAATAATACTCACTGAAAAGTTGACCCAGTTGTTTGGGATTTGGGAACTTATGTGGACAGCGACCTAACTTTTGAACAACATGGGTTTATTGTTGTATGAAAGGTCTTCTATATAGCACAGCTTGTAAACAAAGGGATTGTGTCTAGATTTAGGGATGATTGTCCCCATTTACTCAGTCCTCATTAGGCCATCATTGAATATAATGCCCCTTTGGTACATATCTGTCCAGACACATGCAACAACTGGACCTCCCACAGAGATGCCTTACTAAAAGAATGAGGCCTAAACAACATATCCAACATGGGCCAACTCAAAGCCCTGTCAATATACTTGGTATCGTACAGACTGCTAAGAGGTGACCTGTGTCTGGCATGCAAGGCATCCTCCAATCATTTACTGATGGATTTACTGCACTATAGCCAGTCAAATGTCATCAGAAATACTCAGTCTAGAAATCTAAATCTCATTTACATCTCCTCTATAACATAAACAGACTGGTTGTAGGGACAGGCATATCGTGCAGAAGATGGTGCTCGAATGTGTGTAAGTGTGAATGTGTAAGATAGTTCTCAACCTCTTACCTCCAGAATCAAGGACAAATGCAGAAGTAGTCAGGGACACTTTTTAAGATATTAGTACCATTAATTTGACAACCTGATGGAATAAAAGAATATGAATTAACATGCATTTTTCTAAAGTAAAAGAAGTGTATGGTTCTAATTACTGACATTTATTAAAGCTAATCCAACATTTTTTTCTCAGAGTTGCCATTTTTGGGAGGAACAGGAGAGAAGACAGCAAAAGTGTGAGCCAAAATCAGATGCAGTTGGGAGGTATGGGTGGATGTATGTCTGTGTGAGGAAGAGAGAGAGAAAGCAAGCACAGACCCAGACCTCTCAACTTCCTTATTCAAGAATTCTGGACAAAGCCAGAAATAATGGGGACAAAAACCTAAAGGATCGGGGACAATTTTAAAAATGTAACTCTAATTCCTTATAAAACTACCTGCTCTGTTTACTTTTTATCAACAAGCAAGAAGTCAGAATTATTCAGCTGATATGAAATGTTTTCTTTGTGCTTTCCAGGAACAGTAAGAAGTATAAAACTACAATTCTTGACCTTATTAACTGGCTGTAATCCTCAGTAATTTACCAGAAAAACATTTTTGATGGACGCAGCAAAAATATGTAGGTGAAATCTACCACCTTTAACCCCCAAATTACCACTTAGGAAGGATAAGGAGGGACAGAGCAAAACTGAGCCAAATTAAGGATATCCTGCAAAATCATAGGCAGTTGAGCAAGCATTTGATCACAATGAGATATCTGAGGTCTGGTCAGTTAAGAAAGCAGCTATAATTGCTGAGCATATTTAGCAGGGGGAGGTGCGGGGGGGGGGGGCTTGCCCACTTGAAATATTAGGGAAAGGAACTATTTTATATCAAAAGTATTAACACTTCATTATCTAAGTGTAATAAGGGAAGTAATGGACCTTTTATGGTTGGTGAGGCCCTATAACAGCAGCATCAGGCCTCACAACACAAGTGAGCAATCTATTATTTGCACTGTAGTGTCCAAACAGATGGGTATTATTGCTTGTGTGTAGCTAAGCTGAATCAACTCACCAGGCTGGCTCCATGTTCTTAACATTGAAAACAGTTGTGCTCATTACTTTGGCATCTGAGTTGGACTCTCTTATAGTGGGCCAACCTCATCTATTCCACAAAGATAGTATTTTCTTCAGAACAAATACTGCTTTTATACCTAAAATGGGATCCAAGTTTACTTTGAGTCAAGTTATCAATCTCCCTGTCTCCTTTCCAAAAGGTAAAAATGATATTCCATACATTAGATGCCCACAGACAACTCGGATATCATCTTAACAAAACTAAAACCTTCAGAAACTCTGTGATCAGTTGGTCATTTCTTGTGAAGATAAGAAAAAAATGCAACCTGTGTCAAAGCAGACTACTTCCAAATGGTTTTCACATGATATAACCTTTTGTTACATCCACATCAACAAGGCAATTCCATGCATGGTCAAGGCTCATTCTACTAAAGCACTGGTTTCATCTAGAAGTATTCATGAAACAGCAACTTGGTCCTTTGTGCATATGTTTACAATGCACTACAAACTAGATACGTCTTAAGGTTTAGGACAGCCTTTGCTAGGACCATTCTCCAGGGCTCCTGGAGCCCTCATCCTGCCTCTGCCCCAGTCAGTTTAAGCTGTGGTTGCCTACCTGTATAGGTAAAACTTACCTTACCACAATAGTAAATGTTCAAATGATCACTGCTGTATCCACTCCCTCACTCTCCCCTCCTCATTTTTTTTGTTTTTATATTTGCCGGGGTGAGAAGCTTTACATTTATTTTCCTAGCATTGATCTTTTCAGGGCCTTCCTCTCTCAGTTGTCATGAAAACTCTAAAGGGCTTGCAGCTCTCTTCTTCATATTTCTTCTTGAGCTGGTTAATGTTTGGTTACATAGACAAGTGCCCATAAGCTTTGGAAGCTGCCTGGCTGTTATATCCTTGGCAAGATATGACCCGTACAGATTAGGCTACTGCAACAGTAGTCAATGTGATGAACATCATAGCAGCACAGATTATAGGCACTAAAAGATTGCAATCAAAATGCTGACACTGAAACACGCATGCTCCAAGATGCTACTAGTTTAGTGGAACTAACTTTGTCAACAAAGGATAAATATGAAAATAACCTTGGGGCAAACTAAACAAAAATATCATTTTTCATCAGGGAGGCAAGCCCCCCACCTCCTTCTAAATATATATGTTTTCTCTTCCCTGCTATGACAACAGTCTTTCACCAGCACCTTCAATAAGCTGTCTTGTCAAACAACAAAACAATCTATATGGAGGAACCCATACATAATACAGATGTATGGAGAGAGAGACTGAGAGGTAACCATATATACAGTAAAGAATTAACACGTATGATTCTGACCATGTATTATCCAGATATGACCATAACAGCACATTCCCCAGTGTTTGAGCTTTTCATAGCTTGTGAAAATGAAAAATGTAGTACAGTGGTAAGAAACTGTAAGAAATTTGTAAATTAATATATAAATAGTTGTGCACATGTGATAGAAGTACAGTTATAGCCATTTTGTATGTTAAATTCATGAATTAAGCATTTGTCCCATTTGGAACCAAAGTTATTTAAAGCAGCAAATGCTATTTCAGCTTGAAGATAAGATAGTATCACATGAAAATGACAGGCAACTAGAAATTCTTTATTATAATGGTTATATGTAAAGTTTTTTGAAGTTTAAAAAGCTTCTATCATCAATGAAAACGTTAAAGCTGTAGTACAAGAAATTATTATTAGTCAATAGGTCAATACAGTGGTTTTCCAGCATTTCTATGTAAAATTTAGAGGAAAGTTGAGAATATTTTGTATTAACTCTCCAGTAAATACAAGTAGCGCTATTTTAAATGCTACTGTTCATTTTTCGCTAGATTTTATTAAGATGGTAGACTCTTATGTCCATAGTGGTATGGCTTTTTTATTTTCAGTAATGGCTTAATATATTCATCTTTTAGTAAAGTCAGAATTTTTCAGCTGATATGAAATGTTTTGTTTGTGCTTTCCAGGACACAGTATTTGCTGATGTGAACTAACTTCATTCTGAAAGTTTTGGGCCTATCAATAATGTCAAAAATTAAATAAGGCCATTTATGTGCGAGTTCTCTGTAGAGTTTATTTACCACTCTTTGATATTCAAGTATTGATGAATCCATTGGATATTTTATGACTAAGTTTCTTACATTAATACACATCTTTCTCCTGAAATAACCATAATATCTAAAGGACAATTTGCAACTGTCTCACAATTTCAGTTAGCATTGCAGTAAGATATAGGGCCTGGGGCCAAATATAATTGCCATGTCCTCCCATCTGATTATCACATGAGCAGCAAATTAAAGAACCAAAACAGCTATAAAATGAAAACTTCCAAAAATGAAAAATACATGAGTACTTACTTATACGCTAAGTATGGGAATCATAAAATTACTGACATGGAAACAAAATATATTATGCAACCACAAAAATCACTAGCAACCAAAAAATAGTCATGTAAAATAAGTAATTGATGTTAACAAAGACTTCATCATGAAATTAATCCATACTGCTAAGTTACTCCCTTCAGTACAGTTTATTTAATGAAGTTAGAGTACCCATGCCCATCATATGACTTTTTTTTTATTTTTCAATTAGTCAAGAAAATTCTGGGCAAACTCAAACTGGAAGACCCTTCTGGTACTGCCTTCTTCCCATTTAGATAGCACTTTGCCAGCAGTTATGGTGACAAGCAGATATGTGAAAGAAAGTTTCATTACCCCAAATTGAGAATTTGTCTTTCTCATTTCATTACACACAAGGAACATTACAGAACCAGTGTCCAGTTGTTTTGATCTGCCGCCCCCCCCCCCATTTTTGTTTTAAATATTATTGCAGATTATGATGCTTCTGTAAGCCTTGCTGTCGCATACCTGTCCTGAATTCAGAAGAGAGCATGGTAGAGAATCAGTTTTAATAATAATTGCTCTCCACATAATTGAAACATATGTTGGAAAAGTTACAGACTTGCTGGTATTAATATTAGCAAACATTTTAGACAGTATTATTGGTCTACCCACGTCATCATATCCCATTCAAAAGTTTATGCTACAAAGAAATGTACTCTTTATAAACAGGAGCTCATCAGAATGTTAGCAATATGAATGCCATCTTTGTTTTTCTTTTACAGCATAGGAAAACTATCAAATACCTAACTCACTAAAATCACTAAAGGGAATAACCATACAGTAAAACATTTTTTTTTTTGCCCTCTGTACCCTCTGCCACTTCTCATCTCTAAATGTATCCATACACACTCCATGGTCACACAATCATGCAGAAAGGCATACTTAACAATAAGGTTCAATAATGGGTACCTTTCCTCCATGACATGGCAGTGATAACTAGGTTTGATAAAATGAGACCTGAAGACATGGGAGATTCATGATCCACTGATTAAAAAATAGATTGATTAATGATACAGATAGTTTAGAAATTATACAGCATGCATCATTGTCGCAGCTATAGTGTCTTGTTATTAGGCTCCAAAGTCATCACAAGAGATGTTCCCTATGGAAGGACAGTACTGGATCCTCTGTTTTTCTCATTGTACACATTGAATGGGGGAATCCTGCCATAAATCTATGCTTCTGTAATATGCTCAACCCATCAGACATTCCATTGATAGAATTAGCATAAAATAGGTTTGATCTAGATTCAAAAATTTCTACAGTAAAAAAAAAAAAAAAAAACACACAATGATTGTAGTTCACATGGCACCATTGCTCACAGTGATTGTAGTTCACATGACACAATTGCTCACAGTGATTGTAGTTCACATGGCACCATTGCTCACAGTGATTGTAGTTCACATGGCACCATTGCTCACAGTGATTGTAGTTCACATGACACCACTGCTCACAGTGATTGTAGTTCACATGACACCACTGCTCACAGTGATTGTAGTTCACATGACACCATAGCTCTCAGTGATTGTAGTTCACATGACACCATTGCTCTCAGTGATTGTAGTTCACATGACACCATTGCTCACAGTGATTGTAGTTCACATGACACCATTGCTCACAGTGATTGTAGTTCACATGACACCATTGCTCACAGTGATTGTAGTTCACATGGCACCATAGCTCACAGTGATTGTAGTTCACATGACACCATTGCTCACAGTGATTGTAGTTCACATGACACAATAGCTCACAGTGATTGTAGTTCACATGACACCATTGCTCACACTGATTGCAGATGTTCATCGTGCATACAGCTGCAGTCATAACAGATGGGGTTCTCCAGCCGTCAGGCGGGTCCTCGGTTGGCCGAATTCCAAAGTCTAGGTCCGGTGTTGGTTGTCGTCGCTTCTTCCCTGACGTCAGTGCGACAGGGGTATAAAAGAACCAGCCGACGCCATTTTCTTCAGTCTTTTTTGCCGTGCGGTGCCCGAAGCAGAAGCAGTTCGCAAGTGCCGGTCGGCCAGCTCCTGAGATTACAAAAAATTTTGGAACCGAAGTCTTCTTAAAAGCTAAGTACCCCGTTGGGGAAACTTTTTCTTGCCTCAGACCGATGTCAGACAAAGTTAATAATTGTATTTCTTGTGGGAAGCAAATACCGCATAAGGATTTCCATTCCCTCTGTATACCTTGTTTAGGCCCAGACCACGACGTCTCGGTCTGTCGCTTTTGTGCTACATTCAACAAACGCACTATTAAGTGTCTGGCGGTGTTCGCCCAGCATTATTTTGGGAAAGCATTTAACTATACTATGTCGTCGGATACTCCGAGTCCGGTTTTGTCTAAAAAATGCAAAGACAAGGACCGACACTTGAGGTCCGCGGCCTCTACCGACACCACGCCAAAGCCGACTACACGTGGTCCGGTTCTCAGCGAGATGCCTACGCAGCCCCTGATTACCGACGACACATCTTTGGCGGTGTCTCCTGTACCCGAGGTCGCTGGCTCCTCGGCCCACACCCTGACTAAAGATACTGAAGCCACGGTTGGCATTGAAACACAGAATGTGGACAGGTCCACCTCCACTCAAGGTGTCTTCAGACCTTCCTCTTCTTTCTCCATCAAGGCTTTCACCAAGCCTAAAGCTACCATGCACCCTAAGAGACCAGCTACACAGGGCCCATCTCCAGGCCCCATGCCTAAGAGACAGATGCTTAAAATGGCTGAGGACTTAATTACTCTAATCAGAGGTTCTCAGCCACCTCCGGACAAAAGACCCAGAGTGGAGGAAGATTCCCCCTCTTCTGATCAGGGCTCCATTATTTCAAAGCACTCTGATTATCAGGAACAGTCTTACTCTCCTTTTGAAGACTTTGATGCAGAGGAATATATTCCTTCTGTATCCCCCCCTGAGGATTACTCATTTGGTGAAACTCTGCATACCTTAAGGGAACACTTCCACTGGGAAGGCCAGGATTATTCAGATTCCAAGAAAAGGCTCAGGGAATTTCTTTTGTTACCCCAGCACATGCCTCTGGCTATACCTCCTGTCCTGGACATCCTAGATGATGTTTACTCGGAGGCCTGCCTTAACCCGGACTCTCTCCCTCCAGCTCCAGTTAAGCCTGACAGGTACTACAGGGTTCCTGACTCACACCAATTTCTATACAAAAGCCATGCTGCTGACCTAGAAACCATCTCACAGGGGCCCAAGGGAGTTAAGGCCTCCATTGCCAAAATCCCACTGCCTTCCGAGAGAGATTCCAGATCCTTAGAAAGGTGGGGAAAAAAGGTATATACCTCGGCTACCTTATCCATGAGGGCCTTAAACTGTCAGTTTCATATGCTAAAATACCAACAGTTTATGTTATCTCAATTGAAAAGTAAAATGTCACAACCTGAACAACCAGACATGAAGGAGTTGCAGGATTTGATGCATAGTGCAGAACAAGTGGGTAAACATACCTTACAATGTGGTTTTGATGCTCTAGAGGCCTCATGTAGAGCTGCTGTTACAGGCTCAGTCATACGTAGGCATGCCTGGCTCAAAGAACAAGCCTTGCCTGATCATGTCAAAGCTAAATTACTAGACGCCCCTCTTCAAAAGGATGTACTATTTGGGCAAATGCTGAGGAAGTATTACAGAAAATGGAGGAAAAGGCTAAATCAATGCAAACTGTGAAAGAATTTCTGCAGGTTCAACCCCCACATTTTAGTAGAAATTGGCCTTCCAAAAACTGGTCCTTTCCTGCCACAGACAGACCCCAAAGAGGCAGATACAGGCGCCCGAGGGGCAGAGGACAAACACAAGGCTCGTACAGAGGCAGACAATGGCAAGCTCCTACATAAAGAGGTGGTGAGGACAACTCGCAATCTTTCAGAAAGCAAAACCAATGACTTTCCCCTTTGCATGCCAACCAGGTCTCAAATGTCAACTCCCTTAGGAGGAAAGCTGGCACTATTCTCAAAAAATTGGCATATTGTCACAAAGGACAAATGGATCCTGAACATTATAAACAGAGGCTACAAATTCCATTTTCATACCCTTCCAAAAATGAAAAGCATGCCAAACCTGCCACACAATCAAAGGGCAGAGGCACAAAAGCAAATTTCAGATCTTATAAACATGAAAGCAATTCAAGAGGTACCTACGCACGAACAAGGTCAAGGATTTTATTCCAGGCTATTTCTGGTGCCAAGGAAGGGCAAAGATTGGAGACCTATTTTGGATCTTTCCATCCTAAACACATTCCTACTCGTACCAAAATTCAGGATGCTCACTCTACAGCAACTTCTTCCCATGCTGGGCAAGGAGTCTTGGCTGGTAACATTGGACCTCAATGAGGCATACCTGCATGTCCCAATCAGACAAAATTGCAGAAGATACCTCAGATTTCTTGCAGGTTCAACACATTATCAATTCTCTGCTTTGCCCTTTGGTTTATCTACTGCGCCCAGAGTATTCACGAAATGCCTGGCATCAGTAATTGCCTACTGCAGACTTCAAGGGATACAAATATACCCTTATTTGGACGACTGCCTGATCCAAGCGGACAGCAAGCACATTCTTCTGAAACATCTGGCTTATGTAATAATGTTATTAAACTCTCTAGGATACACAGTCAACAAAGAGAAATCAAGACTAATACCCTCTCGAAGATAATTTTCCTGGGTGCCAATTTGGACACAAACACCCAGATGGCCTACCTCACGCCAGAGAAGCAGGGGCAACTAATTCAATATTTCAGAACACTGGCAAATTGCACTAGGCTGACTGCAAGGAAAATCCTGCAGGCTCTGGGATTCATGGCATCTTGCATCTTACTAATCCCATGTGCAAAGCTGCATATGAGAAAACTACAATGGTACCTAAAAAACATATGGTCTCAACACAGCCACAGTTTGGAAACAATGATACCACTAATTCCATGTCAGCAAAAGGAATTTCTGTGGTGGGCTCAAGCATGCCAAACAAACACAGGTCTTCCATTCAGCAGGCCTCAAGCAGATCAAGTCATCACAACAGACGCCTCGGACTACACCTGGGAGGCGCACATGACAGACCAGTGCATTCAGGGCAAATGGACCCAAAAAGAAGAGCACCTTCACATCAATCAAAAAGAAATGCTAGCAGTGATAAATGCTATTACAGCCTTCAAGGACCTTCTACAACCAGGTCAGCTATTGATAAGAACAGACAACACCACTGTTATGTGGTACATAAACAAGCAGGGAGGAACACATTCTTATCCCCAATGCAGACTGGCCATGTCTCTTTGGAACATGGCCATGGACTTACAAATGGAACTACAAGCACAGTACTTGCCAGGCAAGGAAAACACACTGGCAGACAACCTAAGCAGGAACATGACAGATCCACACGAATGGAAGTTGCATCCAAAAGTTTTTACAGAAATAATCCAAGAATGGGGAAGGCCAGACATAGATCTCTTTGCCTCCCACAAAAATCATCAATTGACAAAATTCTGCTCAAGGATCTTCCATCCAAAGGCCTGGAGAGTGGACGCTCTCTCTTTCAGTTGGACATCAATGACAGTTTATGCCTTCCCACCTCTTCCTCTGCTGCCCAAAGTCCTATTGAAGACCAGAGCAGACAGACCAAAGATGATCCTCATTGCTCCGGACTGGCCAAGGCAACACTGGTACCCACTACTAAGGAGCCTGACGCATTCCCCACCATGGACCCTGCCTCTAATCACTCTTCTTCTGACTCAGCACAGCTTCAGAACTCTTTACAGTCAGCTGAAGACACTCAATCTAGACGCATGGAAGATTCCTTAGCATCACAGCAGGCCCTGCTCTCCAAGGAGGTGCAGGATGTCATTTTGGAGGCCAGAAGGCCATCAACTAGAAAAGCTTACTCTGCAAAATGAAAACGTTTTTGTGTTTGGAATGAGAAAAAGGGCCAGTGCCCTGGAAAACTAAATTTGCCTCAAATACTACAATATTTGGCCGAGCTGCTAAGCAGTGGACTTTCGTTCTCCTCCATCAAAATCCATGCCTCAGCCATTTCTGCAGAATACAACACTGATCCACCTTTATTCTCTCACCCTCTATTAAGACAGTTCCTCAGAGGGGCTAAGAATTTAAGACCTCCAAGAAAACAACCAATACCTGCTTGGGATCTTAATTTCATTCTGGAAAAACTGACTTTGCCCCCTTTTGAACCAGCTGCCTCATCAGATTTACAATATTTGTCCTGGAAAACAGCTTTCCTTCTGGCTATCACTTCAGCTCGTAGAGTTTCAGAACTACAGGCTCTTATGGCTGTCCAGCCTTTCATCATCTTCCATCAGGACAGAGTTTCATTACGTACCAACCCGTCCTTTATGCCTAAAGTGGTATCCAGGGTAGCTTTAAATCAGGCCATACATTTACCTACTATTTATCCTAATCCTCAAAACAAAGGGGAGAGATTACTGCATTCCTTGGACATCCACAGACAACTACATTATTATTTGGACAGAACAAAGCCTTTCAGAAAATCAGAACAGCTTTTTGTGGCCTATGCGGTAGGAGCTCAAGGAAAGTCAATATCCAAACAGACAATCTCAAAATGGATAGCCCACTGCATACGCTTTTTTATTCCTTTCATGGCAAAACTGTACCTACAGGCATTAGAACTCATTCCACCAGGGCCACAGCCACCTCTGCAGCCTTCCTCAGAGGAGTTCCTACCAAGGATATTTTAGAAGCAGCCACTTGGAGTTCTGTGCATACCTTCTCTAAGCACTACAACCTACCTTTATACTCCAAGTCTAGAGCAGGCTTTGCCACTGCAGTCTTGCAGGGCATCCTGGCTCCTCCTAGTTCCACCTAGTGCCTACCACCCCTTTCTTAGCTTTGGGATTCTACCCATCTGTTATGACTGCAGCTGTATGCACGATGAACATAGTACAGTTTTGTACCTACCATAAATGTAGATGTTCGAGTGCTAATACAGCTGCAGTCCAAGTTTCCCTCCCACCTTCCCCTCTAGGGGTATTCTTTTATGGTGCATTTGCTTGCAACTACTGTTTTTTTATTATATTGCATTGCATTATTACATTATTTTATGTATTGCCTTCCTTCTGGGGGCACCTGACATCTGGGGCAAGAAAGACTGAAGAAAATGGCGTCGGCTGGTTCTTTTATACCCCTGTCGCACTGACGTCAGGGAAGAAGCGACGACAACCGACGCCGGACCTAGACTTTGGAATTCGGCCAACCGAGGACCCGCCTGACGGCTGGAGAACCCATCTGTTATGACTGCAGCTGTATTAGCACTCGAACATCTACATTTATGGTAGGTACAAAACTGTACTGTCACATGACACCATTGTTCACAATGATTGTAGTTCACATGACACCACTGCTTTCTGTCTACTTTAAAAGAAATAAAAAAAAATAAGTTAGCAGCCAGTCTGCCTGGCAAGGTACATTTGATTCTGAAGATGCCATAATTTGCTACAACTCCTAAGTCAGCTATAGCTTATGCAGATAACCTTACATGCAGCTGCCTACACATAGAATCCTTTAGATACCCAGAAGATCTCTTTACTAGGCATTGCCCACTATATGCAAGGGCACTTCATAAATTAGCTTTATTTATCAAGTAATGGGTCAGTGATCGCAGCCATCTGAGTTGATTTTGGCAAATAATATTCCAATATCAGATCAGTGGAGAAAACACAGTATTGATAATCCTGAATTCTGAAGCAGCACGCATTTCCTGCCACAGATGCTGCATTTTGTTGTTTAGTAAAAGATCTTGTAAAACTAATCAAAGCAGTGAACACTTCCTTGTAGTCTCTTTCCAAAGTGTTTGTTGACAGTCTCTAGCCTGAAAGTCTGATATTAATAGTATCTACTTTATTCCACTATGCAATCCCACAGTATCAAGCCACAGACTGAGTAAACAGCATATGTATTATTGTTTGCTTTACAAACACTAGAATTGTGCACAATAATTTTCATGAAGTGTGCAAACTGAAGACTCCTTTCCGTGTTTTGCCATCTCTCTTCATACAAGCTGTCATACTGCTGAAATTTGCACAACAGTTTCGTGTTTGAGGTAGTCCTTCAGTATGGCAGGTATATCTAATCGATCTATTGATTGTAGTTCCTTGGCTTGCAATAACGATTTTCTTATCACCAGTCTGCACTGAGACATCAGCATTTTGGGATGAGCTGGAAAATGCAAGTATCAGAAGAAAAAGCAGTATGTTATTTACTGGAAACAAAGCACAATGCTCAACAGAACGTCTGTAAATACTAGCGGTATTAAAATGTAATTATTTTGTCATCATGGCCATTTTAATTCAACTGTCTCAGATCAGTTCATATTACATTTATATTGTAAAACTGACTTATTAAATTTGTTTAATTATGGTATTTCTTATTGGATTAACAAAAAAAATGTCTATTTATATTGAAAATATACCAGATTTCAATATTTAAAATAATGTTACATCTGTTGTATAGACTGAAAAGATGAACACATTTGGTACTCAAGATCCTTGTTAAGTATCTTTCAAAATAGGAAACAGAGGTAAAGATTGGCATATTGTTAAGAAAAGGGATTATTTTACCTTGTGCATCATTTATTTTTGTATTGTTGATTTTGGCTCGGCTATAAATGCCCCTGCACTTTCTTGAGATGGCATTTTAAACATTGGGTAAGATGGCAATCCAGGTCATAGCCTCCTATAGGTCCCCAACCATGTCCCTAGACTCTAACTCCACATTCCTAAGCATCCTGGAATCTATCAAGGTCCAACCCAACACTCTCATAATAAGAGACTTCAACTACCCCTCCATCAACTGGGAGAACTATTCAAGCACCAATACACTGGCCCAACGCTTCATGGAATTCATCAATTCCAATGCCCTGCACTAGCTCATTCTGACCCCCTCTAAAGGAAAAAACATCCTTGACCTGGTTATTACTAACGTGGGTGAGTGTTGCTCTACGTCAGTAGTCAATCCCTCCCTGGTCAGATCTCACCATAAACTAATCATCATGGAAATCCACATCTCACCCATACCCCCCACAAAGTTAACCACCTTGAAAAACCTCTCCATAGCTGACTTTTGGCTCCTACAAACAGAGGTGGCTAACTTCACAGCAACCATGCCAATGGAAAATAGCTGCATGACTGCCAAATCATACACAAATGCACTGTACAAACGTACATAAATGCAAGGAACTAGCCATACCCAACAAAACCAAGACTCTCTCCTCCAAAAACAGGAAGCCAGTCTGGTGGTCCCCTGCCATTAATAAACTCTACAACAGAAGGAAGAAACTGTTGCAGAAAAAGGTGAAGTCCCAAGACTGGAAAAACTTCCTTAGCCTCAACAAAAAGTTGAGATCCTTCATCAAATCCTCTAAAGCCAGCTATGAAGGCAGAATTGCTGCAGACATTTAATCACAAAGCCTTCTATAGTTATATCAAGAACCTCCACGGCAATACACAGATTTGCTCTGAGTTACTGCACAATGGTACCTCTTATACTGAGCCAACAGATATTGCCAACATACTGGCTGACAGATTTAATGCCAACTTTACCCCTCTCCACCCCCCCCAAAGGACCAATCACAATACTGGAAGAATGACAGGCACCCAGCATTACTGCAGCACAGGTTAAATTTTCCAAGGCCAAGAACACATCTTCCATGGGACCCAATAATATCCCCGGCTGTGTTATACATGAACTAGAAAGTGAACTGGCACCACATCTGTGTGCCCTGTTGTCACAGCCTCACCTCAGGCTTTGTCCCTACTGAATGGTGCACTGTTACAGTCATCCCTCTCCATAAAGGGGGAGCAACTACAGACCCTGGGAATTATCGCCCCATTAGCCTAACGAGTCTGATATGTAAAGCTATGGATCACATCATCATGGACCTGATTAACAAAGACACAGGAAATCCTCAAACTCTAGACCCCATGTAATTTGGCTTTGTGAAAGGGAGATCATGCCTGCTCAACCTGGTCGACTTCTTTGAGTCAGTCACCAGGGCTGTGAATGAAAGTAAGGCAAGGGCATACAGCCTACCTCAGTCTGGTCAAGATCCTTGATACCATTCCTCACTCAGGAATTATTGACAAACTCACCAAACTAGGCATCAACCCCTATGTTGCTAGGTGAGTTGCAAATTGGCTCACAGATAAAACACACAGTGTGAAAGTAGCAGACTCCAAGTCAGACTGCCGACCAGTCACAAGTAGAGTCCCACATGGATCAGTCCTGGGTCCTCTCCTGTTCGGCATCTACTTCTCAGAAATCCAGGCCAACACAAAGGGACTCTGGCTGACCAGGTTTGCAGACAAGCTGTGAGCCATGATTAACTCCCCAAGTGATGCAGATATCCTACAGAAAGGCCTCACTGAGATCAATAACTGGTGTCGAAACCATGGCTTTAAGCTTAATGCCAAAAAAATGTGTCATCATCCCCTTTGGTAAAAACTCAGTTCCCACTAATTACCACATCAATGGGAGCCCACTGAAGGCATTATAAGAGAACTGGGGACGCAGGTTAACAACAACCTCTCCTTTGACCACCATATTGCCACTGTGGTCAGAAAGTCCTTCTATGCGGCACATCTCATTACCAAGGGTTTTGCTTCCAGGAAGAAAGAGGTCATCATCTCTCTCTACTCTTCCCCTCATTAGACCAATCATTGAGTAAAATGCTCAATTTGGCATGTACCTCACTAGACACCTGCAACAGCTGGAGAGGCCACAGAAGTACCTCATAAAGAGGATCCTAGGCATTAAACACATGTCCTATATGGACAGATTCAAAAGACTCCAGCTGATCTTCATCTCATATTGCCTACTTAGAGGCAATCTTTGCTTGACTTGCAAGGCCATGTCTGACCCAGCTCTGTTAGAAATGCTGCATCTAAAGAAATCCCAATTCATCCACACTACATGCTCCAGAGACCTCAACCTCATTACTAGAATCAACAGAGCATGCTGGAGAGACAGGTTCCTCACCCAGAGTCTGCCCATGCTCTGGAATAGACTTTTATAATGTAATATATATATATATATATATATATATCAAGCAGAGCACCTCGCTGTCCCTCTTCAACAGAAATCTTGATAAGTGGATGGGTAATAAAGTTCACCCCTGGGATCACTCCTGTGGCTCTACTTGATAGAGCTACTGAGAACTATTGTCAGGTGGCATGATGCCAGGGCACTTCTATGGGCTAGCGTTGTAAAGACTCCAGGGCCATTGGCCTAGTACACACCTATGAACCTAAAAGTCAAACTTTGACATGAAGCTTAGTTCTCTTTCCTAGCATGTTACTATAATTAAGTACATATAGTAATACAGTACGTCTACCTGAACTCTACAAAAACACAATATTCTACAGATGAGTATGCAGTCATCTGAAAGTAGTGTATGAATTTGCTTTTAAAATATTGGCTTCCTACCATGTGGGAACTCCAATGAAAAGAGGCTGCTGGCCTAGTAGGACTTACTAAGTCCACAAAGCATAAATAAATAAATAAATAAAAATAAAAAAAATTGCTTTACCCCAAAATTGCCCCCTATGCTTCACTATACTAGTGTAATTTTACTTATTCTTTTTACAGATCACACTTGTATCCCCAGAGTATAAGTTTAGACATTCTTTTACATTCAGCTTGCTCTGTTTAATCACATAATATGGGAGTTCTCAGAATAGCAGCTTGTTTTCCTAATTTCTGGAGAGAGAATCGGTACAACTTTTACCATTTTCCAAATACCCTTCTCTGGACACTATCTTGCTTTATCTACAAATACTGGCTTAAATCAGTTACATTTAAAGGGGTAAGAAGTTTTTAGCTGTAGAATCACTTCACCTACTTGCTCACTTGGAGAGAGCTATAATTCATCCTGTCTACTTAACAGCTGCTGACAAGTCATACTACAATTGTCGGCTTATCAGTTTTGGAGGAAATGTGCTTCCTCTGTCCAGTAGTAGGTATGCTATTTCATTCAGCAAATATGTGCTTAAGTCTATTCATAGACATCCAGAATAGTGTTCATGGTTTCTTATTGGTGGCAAAGGAGGCAGTGCTTCAAAATCTTGCTGTACGGGTTTTCCTTGGACCAAACATCTGAACTGGAATAAATAGTATGATACTGGAACCAATGGGACAGATTCCTAAGTAACGTAATGCGAGACTTCATATGTACCTAACATGGTGCACATTGAACAGACGTAAGGGAAAAACAGCTAAGCCTTATTTTATTGGTATGTGGTTTTTAAGGCTCTTGTCATACAGCGGAATATATATATCCTAACATTAGGAAATATAAGTACGAATCTGTTCTTTGAAACTATCACCCCAGCAACGTAAGTAAGGCTGCAGTTGTAAGCAGATCTCCTTCAAACTAAGGAAGGTTGTTAGTTGGATGCCTTAGAGACGATTTCTGCAGTTGTTTTTTGTCATGTAGGGGTGGCAGTTGAAAATGAATGCCTGGAAAAAGACAATATCAAATAAATATAAATCTGAGGAAATTAGAGGATGAGATCATTAGAAATAAGATGACAACAGTGGGAGCTGCAGAACGTAAAAGGTAGGTCACAATACAGAAAATATATGCTTAACAGAAGTTTGTTTAACTGGGTGAGTGGTTTGGTCCAAAGACCATTTTCAGCCATGAGTTTGGTGGAAGAAAAACGACATGCCAAACAACAAGTAATACAGATGTACTTCAGGCAAGAATGACCTAATACAACATTGTGAAAAATGAAGTGTATGAGTCCAACATTATGAGAAGTGAAGTAATTATTAAACACAACTACTAAATAGTCCTCACATGCATAATGTAAAATGTGTACTGTAGATAAGCTCTAAATACATGAAAAAATGAATCTGGACTACAAGTAAGGAAAAGAGGAAAAACAGATTATGTTAAGGCAGAGAAATACTCCTGGCTGTAGAAAGAAATAGATCACAGGTAAAGGGCAATGTAATGTAAATGCTTAAAACGTCACTACCGTTCTTTTCTTTAATGTTTTATTATACATTTGTGAGGTCTACAGTTTTTAAACTATAGAGGTGGGTTAGACAAGAAACAAAGATGTTAGCATAGTTGCATCAAGGTATACATGCCAAAACAGTAGAGTGTCAAGGAGAGGCAGTTATAATGGTAAACCAAAACATCCAGGTTATACCTCCTCTTACTAGTGTTCTGCAGGTCAGAACTTGCAAAAAAACATAACTTCTTCCCTGTGAGTTAGCAGCCCAAGTGTCACCTGGGTAGGCACAGCCACTAGATGCTAGTCAAGTAACCTTTCATATGTGTGATTTTGTAAAACATACAGAAATATTCAAGGTTAGGGGTACAGATTGCTGCAAGAAATACTTTATTTTGTATTTTTTTTCTTTAAAAGTTCAGTCTTGATAACTGCTGTTTTGGCAAGCTGATCTTGTCACGAGTTACCACGAATCCAAATAAAATAGAAGTAAATGTAAAATAAAATTAACTTGCCATGGAAAGCATAGTAGAAAAATAATTTTTGAAAGAGATGTAGAGGAATATATAATTTGGTCTTCGATCATAACCAGCTTGTTTTATGTTTGAGACAAGGATGTCTTCATTCAAAAGGTGAAGCTAGGCATCCATGTGGAGAACACATAATAAAAGGCTATGATTTGTAACCTGTTCTTTTCTTTATAGCACATGGAACTTTATCTGCTCCAAGTACTTCCAGTAACAGAAATACAGAAAAAAAAAAACAGTAGAAACAGCTGCACATCTCTTGATCTTTTTTGCTTAAGAATTCTGGACAAATCCAAACAAAACAGGGGAGCAAAGAATCAAAATCAAGGACCCTTTTATATATAACACAAGCAGAAACCTATAATTCAAAGTGAAAAGGCATGATTATGAAATGGGGGGGAAGCTCAAGAAACTAGGAGAGACTGGGATTTTGGATGCAGATCTTTAAGGAGAATAACAATAATCATACAGAATATTATATTCATAAAGCAGCAGAAAATATTCTAAAAATTAAGCCAACATGGAAATGGAGAAAGGAGATTCTGCCTATAGACATGACTGCAATCGGGGATATAGGCAAGAAGGGGCTGGAATTTGTTGGAGAAAACTGGCAAAGGAACCAAGATATTGGGAACAAATAAGGTAATAGAATGGGAAGACGCCAACTGCAGGTTAGAGATTGCCTTCCCCTATCAAGGACTGGTATCAGAGTATAGGCAAAGAGAAAGAAAGAGTAGGTCCTAAATGAAAGACCAGCAGTGGTAGAAATTTTAGTAGAATCTAAAACAGAAGCTGCTGTTAAAGGAATAAATAATAAAGGATAAAAAAAATATTGCATGACAGCTGTAAGAATCAATCAGAGGAGGTCAGAAAGGATTGGGAAGAGAGACTGGATAAGCAATTCACAAAGACACAATGGGGGATGTATGTATGTCTCCTAAATATGCAACAAAATCTAGATGATTTAGGATTTTTGCTTGGAAATGTTTACATAGGTATTTTTATACCCCTGAGTAGACTCCTCAGAATTTTTCCTCAGGTAGACAGCAAATGTTGGGGGTGTGATGGGGAAGAAAGGGGTAACTGGGAACATATTTTCTGGGAGTGTAATGAGTTAGCAAACTTTAAAGATTCCCTGAAGTCTACTCTGTCGGAGATACTGGGTGAGCAAATAGGTGTATGTAGGGAAATAATTTTTCTGAGCTGTGATACAGACTCAGAATTGCCTAGACATAGTAAGGTCTTGATGAGTCTAATCATGGTTGCTGCCAAAAAAGCAGTTACTAGAAAATGGAAATCAAATTCTAAACTAACTTTGCTAGAAATAGTGAATATAGTAACAGAGATAAAACAACTGGAATTAGAATCTTTAGAAAAGGGTAGGTGCAAATTACATAGGAAAAATGGGAATTGTGGGAACAATACATACAGGAGAGGAATGAGGTTTAAAAGGAGGCAGGATTTGAATGAGCTATATAATGTTTGACTGATAATGATTGGGTAGATTATAAGTGATGTATGATGTTTGCAGCTGAAAGTATGTCAGAAAGGTTTGTGAATTGTGATGTATAATGCTTGCAACTAAGATTACGTCAATATGGTTTGTTTCCATTTATATAAATGTATATTTGCCTATGTCATACGTAATAATTTAATAAAGATGTTTCTTGTTTAAAAAAATCAAGGACAGTTTTTAAACATTGCTATTATTCACATTTTGCATCAGTACACATTTTGTGAATAATAAGAATTATGACACTCTCATGTCTGGTATTAATGACGGTCTCTAATCCTTAGTAATTTATCAGACAAGGTCAGAGCAAAAATATGAGACAGACTCCGGGACATTTGAGAGAGATACAGGCAGCAGGCAGAAATAAAGCTGCTTTACCTTCTGCCTCTGTTTTTGCCAGCCAGCACTGTTTACTGCTAGTCCCTAGAATGAGACCTAATTGTAACCACTAAGGTGAGTGCTTAACAAGTTTATTGTTTTCCTCAGTATTGGAGTATAATGTTGGCACTCCATGTACTACATAATTATTGGGCAACAAGTAAAAACATTCTTAGAGAGTACTCTTGCAAAATATGCCATAAATATTACTATCATAAAATAATAAAATCCTAAAAATAAATTAATGCAAGAAAGTAGGGAAGTATGTGTGTCATGAAAGTTATAAACATAAACCTTAGATTAAGATAAATATTCTTTAAATCTAACAAAGTGATACACTTTACAATTACTAATCAGGATTAACCTTTGCTACTATGTAGTAATAAAGCAGTATTACATGAATGTAATAATTGTATAATTCAGATGTTCTTCGTGTTTCACTGTTGCAGTCATTACATTTGGGTAATCTGCTGGCAGGTTGCCCTCAGTCGGCCTGAATTCCGAAGTCTTGGGTCCTGCGTCGGTTGCTGTCTCCTCTTCCATGACATCAGCTCGTCAGGGGTATAAAACAAGCAGCTGACGCCATTTTCTTTCGTCTTTCTTGCCGCGCGGTGCCCGAAGCAGAAGCAGTTCGCAAGTGCCGGTCAGCTGACTCCCGAAATTTTCAAGTTCGAGTTTCAGAACCAAAGTCTTCACTAAAGCTAAGTACCCCGTTGGGGAAACATTTTTCTTGCTCTATACCGAAGTCAGAAAAAGTTAATAATTGTATTACTTGTGGGAAGCAAATACCTCATAAGGATTTCCATTTATACTGTATTCCTTGTCTAGGCCCTGATCACAACATGCCTGGCTGTCGGTTTTGTGCTAGATTTAACCAATGCACTATTAAGCGTTGGTATATTTTTGCCTCAAAATATTTTGGAAACAGATTTAACTACCCTGAAATGTCGTTGGATAGCAATCCGACTACTGGAGTACACAATGCAAAGAAAAGGACAGAGACAGACCGTCGAGGTCCAAAACCGACGACGAAGCTTCTCCTAAGCCAGTCGCCATTACTCAGTGAGGTGCTTTCGCAGCCCTTGATACCCGCTACTTTCGAGTTGCAGGCCCCTACAGAGACCCATGTGGAGTCCGGCACACAACGTGATAAAGTATTGTACCCACGGATGTCTCTCCCTCGGATGGGTCCAGAGCCTCTGAGCAGACAACGGCTTCTGAGGGTGTATTCAGGCTTCAACATTTCTATATACAACAGACAGCTACAAAACCAAAGACAAAAGCAACTTCTAAAGCTAAAAAAAAGATGCATGAGCCACATCCACAGGCCACTATGCCTAAAAAAAACAGATGATCAAAATGGCTGATGACCTTATTAACTTGATCAGGGGTTTCCAACCCCCTCCTGATAAGAGGCCTAGGCAAGACACTGATTATGAATCTTCAGATCAGGTTTCTATTTCTTCTGATTCCTCTTCTGATCAGGAATTATCTATACCTCCCTATGAGGATTCTGATGCAGAGGAATCTATCCTATCTGCATCACCCCCTGAGGATTATTCATTTGGAGATACCTTGCATACTTTGAGGGAGCATTTTCACTGGGAGAGTCATTATTTCTCAGAATCAAAAAAGAGGCTCATGGATTTCCTTCTCCCTCAGCACAAGCCTTTAGCCATACCCCCTGTTTTAGACATTGTGGATGATGTGGTTTCGGAGTCGAGCTTGACTCCTTACCTCCGGCTCCCAGCAAGCCTGACCGATATTACAGGGTCCCTGACTCTCATAAATTTTTATTTAGAAACCCTGCTGCTGACCCTGAAACTATTTCACAGGGTCCAAAGGGAGTTAAGGCCTCAACAGCAAAAAAATCCTACCCCCTCTGACAGAGATTCAAGGGCACTGGATAGATGAGGAAAGAAGGTTTATACATCTGCAACCTTGGCAATTAGGGCCTTAAACTGCCAGTTTCATATGCTCAAGTATCAACAACATGTTATGGGATTGCTGAAACAGAAGATGATGTTGATTTCTGAATGTGAAGAAAATAAAAAAATTGCAGGAATTATTGCATGCAGCTGAACAAGTTGGAAAGCATACTTTGCAATGTGGTTTTGATTCCTTAGAGGCCTCCTGCAGGGCTGCAGTTACTGGATCTGTGATTAGGAGGCATGCCTGGCTAAAAGAGCATGAAACAAGAAGAACATAGTACAGTTGTGTACACTTACCATAAATGTAGATGTTCAAGTGTATTCACTGTTGCAGTCAGGTTACCCGCCCGCCATCCCCCTGTCATTCTGGAGTTTATCTTTCCTTCTCTATCTTCTACAGCCTATGTGGCATATTTGCTTGTAGATGAAGGTAAAGTTTATATTGATGCATGTATATATAGTATATATATATATATATATATATATATATATATTTGCTACCTTTTTGGGAGCACCTGACATCTGGGGCAAGAAAAACTAAAGAAAATGGCGTCAGCTGCTTGTTTTATACCTCTGACGACCTGAAGTCATGGAAGAGGAGACAGCAACTGACGCAGGACCCAAGACTTTGGAATTCAGGCCGACTGAGGGCAATCTGCCAGCAGATTATCCAAATGTAATAACTGCAACAGTGAATACACTCGAACATCTACATTTATGGTAAATGTACACAACTGTACTTTGCATCTTCTAGAAAAAAAGTACATCCTAAACTTGTTTGTACTGGCTGGGCCCCAATGCTATAAATGAGATTTTTCTAACATTTCAAATATTCAGCTACAATAAAATTGGACTACGTGACCATATGGTAAAAGCCATAAAAACTATGAGGTGTTACGACATTATGTAAGATTCATACCTCTCAACTTCCTAACGCAAGAAATCTGGACAAAATGTTAAATAATGGGGGGACACAAACTGGGAAAGATTTTAACTATTGCTCTTATAAAGTTAGAATGTTGTTAAATGAAGAGGTTTTGTGTTGGCTTGCATTTTCTGAAGGATCTAAGGTATGAAACTCAAATGTATGTCATTATTTAGTTAGACTTCAATCCTCATTAGTTTACCAGAAAAAAAAATTAAGAGGAGCACACCAAAAATATGAGGCAAAAATATGGACAGTCTGCAGAAATCTGGACTGTTGAGAGGTATGGCAAGATTTATAAGTATTACAACAGTAGTGTGACAAATACAACTTTCCCACAATACCATTCAATCACTTAGTGCAAGACATCTGGACAAAACCAAAAATAATGGGGTTGAGGGAGCAAAGGTCTAAAATAGGGACAGATTTTAAACATTGCTCCTATAATGTTAGAAAATTGTTAGATTAACATATTTTGTGTTATGATGCATTTTCTGAAAGATATGAAGTCTGAAACTCAGATGCTTGTCATTATTTAGTGACTTCAGTAGCATAGGTTTTGCCAAAAGGCCAGAAATTTTAAGAGGAACAGGCAAAAATATGGACAGTCTACAGAAATCTGGACAGTTGAGAGGTATTTTTCTCACAAATGCAGTGGCTGGAAACCATTGCATAAGAAGCTTCTTTGACTTTTTAATGTATACAATAAGCTATAACCCCCTTCATATAATAAAAGGGAAAAATTAGAGGGCAGCATTATTGGTGTAATGATGTCTCCGTAAAGGATTTACTTTTATGGTATGTTTAAATACAGCTCTACTGCCCTCTTCAGGGAGCATTACTGTAACAGAAAATCATATATTTTGGGTAGATTCACAAGCAGTACAATGTTGTTTTCTGTGAAGTGGAACAGTAGTAAAAACCAGTAGCTTTGCATGGAATATGGCATACTTGAACATTGTTGCTTAGGCTAAAACTTAGCTTTAAGATTGTGAGGCACTGAATGTTATAGCAGTCAGTAATAATGCTACAAACTCATGCAGCTGTGAAGTATATAAGGTTTTCCTGTACAAATAAAAAAAATACCTTGGAATGCACCTACACAGGCTAATATGTGATATAGATACACATTAGTCTTTTTTTGAATTTGTTCTGTAGAAATGCTTTCTCAGTGTCTTATATTTGTGGCCAAAATTAATAACATAACATTATGCCTGCAACATTTGTCAGATCCTGAATACACTGTTCTTTACACCAAAAGGCAGATTTATTTCTGCTGTACATATACAAAATATATATACATTTAAACTTTGGATCCTTCAGGATCTTCATAAACAATGTGTAATAAGTTATGTACAATGAAAAGAACCTTAGTTATTACCACACATTTGTTTTAGTAGCACAATTTGTCCCTAAAATTAGTAGTAGTAGTAGTTACCAGAAGTTTTTTTTCAGAATGTTTGAAAAGTGTAAAAAAATATAAATATAAACCTGCGATGAGTTTTCTCTTTGTTGGATTATAATGTTCTTTTTTTATTAATGTGGAAACCAAGAACAATTAGTGTAGCTGTTCTTCCTAGTGCTTCAGGTATATAGTTTCTTTTCACAGGTGGTATTAAACGTCGTGCATGTTCTTTCTAATTAGCAAATTAGTTCATCCTGCCCTACAACACTGTTTAACAAATAACTTGAAGAAGAATTCATTTAATTTCATTTCTACTAATCCACTGCTGTACTAAACTAAATTAAAAAAAAATGGCAGTCTTCTTCAGAATGAGTTCGCAATACACTAATTAACACACACATGAGAGACAGAGCAGATACTAATGTTTGTGCAAGAATATCACTAAGTTACATAGTTCTAATTGTGTGCCCATTAACATAATTAATTAATGGGTCATTAAATCATAGTTCTACATAAAATATATGTTGTTAATCAGGCCAAGACGGTTTTCATTCAGTGCTGTCCTCCCCTTAATATGTTTTGGTGTAGATGTCCACCTTCCAATCAGTCAGGAAACTGTATACTAGCTTACCCCAAGGAAAGCTGCTCCAAACGCTACTAGCTGTTAACTACGACTTCTTTCCGGTTTCACCTCCTTGTCATTTTCCACAACTCCAGACCCATATCTGCTTTGCATTCGAGAATTTTCCCTTGATTGGTAGTTCACTTCCTATTTCTGTTTCCTTTTCAGTGACATCACAGCTGTGAAACTGAATATTTTTTCTTCTTGAGCTTAATGTAATCTTTGCATTAATATGACATTACTTGCCTCCAGCTTTATACTACATACATTGTTATTGCATTCTCTACTGTCTCAGTCTAGCACAAAATAACAGGTTATTGTTGGTTACTAAGAATGAATGCAAACAAATAATTTTGATTTATGTTTAGTATTTATATGTTAACTAAGTCCACATGGTACAAGTAATAGTAGATATACTCATATTAAGTACCCCACCCATCAAAATCTGTGCAGCTTTGAGCACACATAGCTTCTGCAGCTATTCAACAAGAGCTTGGTTACTGGTTTTACCCAAAAGTATGATGAACAGCAGCTGTTTCCTGCCACTGACCCCAGAAATTAGAAGACCCATTAGCCTGACTGCCTCGTCTGCAAGGCCATGGAGTAGGTCACAACTGACCTGATAAAGTGCAATACTAAAAGTCCCCAGCAGTTTGTCTTTAAGCATAGATCCTGTCTAATGAATCTGGTAAACCTCTTTGAGAGGGTAACACAAGCCATAGAATGAATGTCATGCTGTCCATACAGCACACCTTGACCTTGCCAAAGTGTTTGAAACCATCGTACCACATTCTAACATAATTAACAATCTACCTGTGCACCCAAGTGAACCCTGTGAAGTTAGGTGGATGTCAAACTGGCTGACGGGCAGAAACCAGAAATTGAGGATGGCAGGCATGCCCTCAGAGAGCATGAAGATAACCAGTGGAGTCCTTCAGGGATCCATACAAAATCCTCAACTATTCAGTATATAGTTCTCTAGTATCCAAATGAAAAATCAGGCTCTCTGGTTAACCAAGTTTGTGGATGATTGTAAACTGGGTGTCATCCTCACATCCTTTTCTGACATACAATAGCTCAGAGGTGACCTTTGCCTAACATACAAGGCCATGTCAAACCCAGATTTGATGAATATGCTTCACCTCAAAAAATCTAGATCCGTCAGAGCCACAAGGGCGGGAGACTTAAACCTCGACACGGCTATTAATAGGATGCGCTGGAGGGATATATTCATCACCCAAAGACTCCCTATGCTGTGGAATAAAATCCCGGTATATGTGAGGCAGAGCACCTCGCTGGCCTTGTTCAAGAGAAATCTTGACCAATGGATGGGAGATCGCAGATATACCCCAGGGATTACCTCAGTGTCACTGCTCAACAGAGGCACAGCAAAATAATGGGTATAGTTCCCCATACTAAAGGGGTGGCGTAAGCCACAAAACTATGGGCTAGGCTTGTAAATGCCCTCGGGCAGATAGCCTAGTATGAACCTATGAACCTATGAACAACTTCAACAGACAGAATCCATAGTGTGAAAGTAGCTGACTCCAAGTCAGACTGCCAGCTAGTCATGAGTGGAGTCCCCACAGGGTTCAGTCCTGGGTCCTCTCCTGTTTGGTATCTACTTCTCTGAAGTCCAGGCCAACATGAAGGGACTCTGGCTGACAAAGTTCGCAGACGATTGCAAGTTGGGAGCTATTATTAACTCCCCATGTCATGTTGACATCCTACAGAATGGTCTCACTGAGACCGACGACTGGTGTCAGAACCATGGCCTTAAGCTCAATGACAAAAAATGTGTTGTCATCCCCTTTGGGGAAAAACCCAGTTCCCATGAATTACCACATTGATGGTAGTCCACTGAAAACAGAAGGCATTATAAGAGATCTGGGAAGACAGGTTGACAGCAACCTCTTTTTTGATCACCACATTGCCACTGTGGTCAGAAAGTCCTTCTATGTACAACATCTCATTTCTAAGGGTTCTGGATCCAGGAAGAAAGAAGTCATTGTCTCTCTACTTTTCCCTTATTAGGCCAGTCATTGAATACAATGCCCCATTTGGCATGTACCTCACTAGACACCCGCAACAACTGAGGAGGCCACAAAAGTACCCCACAAGGAGGATCCTAGGCCTTAAACACTTGTCTTATATGGGCATACTCAAAAAACACAACTATTCTGTCTTATATTGCCTACTTAGAGGCGGTCTCTGCTTGACTTACAAAGCCATGTCTGACCCAGCTCTATTAGAAATGCTACATCTAAAGAAATCCCAATCCCTCCGCACCATATGCTCCAGAGACCTCAACCTCATTACCACAATCAACAGAATGTACTGGAGGGACAGGTTTATAACCCAGAGACTGCCCATGCTGTGGAATAGACTTCCCATACATGTTAAGCAGAGCACCTCGCTGACCCACTCCAGGAGAAATCTTGATGATTGGATGGGAAATAGAAAATTCACCCCAGGGATAATGCCAGTGGCTCTACTCGACAGTGGCACTGGGAACTAAGGTCAGGTGGCATGATGCCAAAGTAATCCTATGGCTAGGCTTGTAAATGCCCCAGGGCCATTAGCCTAGTACACATCTATGAACCTATACATGTTAATAACTGGTGCACAGAAATTGGGCTAAATGCTAAAAAGTGCAATATTTATTGCATTTGATCAACAGTTCTTCAACCCAGCTTATGTATAGACAACATACCACTCCAAAATGAAGATGATGTGAGAGGCCTTGCAACAAGGGTAGATAATTCCCCTCACCTTTTGTCGTTATTGTAACAGTGGTTAGGAAATACTTCTGAAACAACTGATTAGAAAAGGGTATATGTCCTCTAGATCCAAAGAAGTTCTTACCCTTCTACATTCTGTACTGATCAAGGCCATCATAAAATACAATGTCCCCTTTAAGGTGTATCTTACTAGACATATTAGGCAGTTGGAGAGACCTCAGAGGTTCCTAACAAAAAAAGATCACAGGCCTAAAAGACCAGTGCTACTAGGAGGGTCTGTGAACTTTCTCCCTGTAATCGATGTCCAATAGACTCCTTAGGGGTGATCTGTGCCTTGCTTTTCAGGCCAATAGGTATCTGGAATTCCAAGACCTCCTCCTCTTCTTATTTTGGCTTTTCCCGGTTAGGGGTCGCCACAGCGGATCACCCATCTGCTCATGATTGGCAGTGGAGTTTTACGGTGCCAGCCTGATGCCCAACCTTCCACTGAAGGCGCACGTGCACACTCACACCTAGGGCCAATTTGGAGTGTCCAATCCACCTACAGCATGTCTTTGGGATGTGGGAGGAAACCGGAGTACCCAGAGGAAACCCACGCAACCTCAGGGAGGACATGCAGACTCCATGCAGAAGGCACCCCAGCCGAGAATCGAACCAGAGAACCTCTTGCTGTGAGGCAGCAATGCTGACCCCTGCACCACCGTGGCTGCCCTGGTATTCCAAGACCTCTAATTTCCAGAAATCAGACAGTCCAGTGAATACTAGGACCAGAGATCTGAATCTGCTTCAGCAGATAAACAAATAACAGTGGATAGACAGATTTGTCACTAAACAACTACCCCTTGTCTGAAACAAATGTCCATTCCAGATCAAGTGTGACACATTATATTCCTTTTAAAAAGAATTTAGAAAGTTTGATGGTTATTTACAAATCTCCCTGAAAGGTCCTGACTCCTTTTAAAAGTCAGGTAAGGTCTGTAGGTGTGAGTACTGTCAAGACGTAAATGACCAGATAGCCCAGGTGCCTTGTATTTTCTATGATTTGTGTTTCTATGACTACCATGTGTTTAACACATTCAAAGAGTAAGGTGGATACCACATTCAAAGACAGTATTACTATATGTAACACAGATGCCCAATTTGTATAAAACCTTATCCTAAGCAGGTAATGCATTTATGTTCTATACCCTTGGGGGGGGCATGTTGCTCGTAAATATCGCTGTTTTGAAAAGGGGGTGTTAGCCCCTCCCTTAACACCCTGCTTTTATCCCAGAAAAAAAGCAAAAACAAATATATCAAATTAGAACTATGGGGACATTGGCTTTAAGATGTATCCATTCAATAAATATATAATTCAATATATATGTATACAATGGTGGTAAATTAAGCAAGAAATGCATTGATAATAAAGCACTGTCTAAAAATATCGACACTATACAATAGATACTGTTACATCAAAAATAGATGTTGGTTGAAGGGCATTAAATAACACAGTGAGATAAAATATAAGATGTATATACTAGAACAATATTGTATTTAAAGTTGGTTACACTATTTTATTTAATTACAGACAGTAATATTATATAACAATCTCTGTAACAGTGTTTAATTGAATATTATACAGTTCAGTAGCTGAAGATTGATAGCACACAAGCAATAAGAAATTGATGTTTTTGGTTATATTTGTTGTTGAAAAAGCTGAGGGAAGATGTTGAATAGGGATACGAAGGGTTGCTTGAATGGTAAACCTGTTCAAGGATGGGATGTTTTCTCTTATGAGAGGAATGATTGATTGTTTATATTTTGAAAACCACTTTTTACACAGACAGTTTTTATTTGTACCTTTTAAATAGATGTCTATGCAATGCATTTATAACATATATGAAATGAATGGTAAAAAGTTTTCAGCACACATACAAAGTTATATGCAAACACAAAACAGGACAATGGTTAAATACAAAAGTATAGTTAGTCCAACTGTGAAATGCATTTATATCAATGTCAATGGCTTAATTAACAACTGTAAAAGAGAAAGCTTACAAAGATGTATCTTAAGCTATGTAAAGTGCAAGTTAGTATTCTTACAAGAAACACATCTTATACAGCAAGACATTAATAAAATTAATATGCATAATAACACATTACTAGCAAGTTAAGAATATAATAAAAAGTAAAGAGGTGTAGCAATATTATGGAGAAAGACTACCTTGATGCCCAAGATCATAAATACAGTCAATGATTACTCAGGGATGTTTTGTTTAGTGTCAGTATTAATAAATGGTTTGGCTTATACCATGGTAAACAACTATTAGATACCAGGACTGGGTGTCAGGGTAGCCAAACAACATTTAGATAACATAATACAACATTCCAAAGGTAATACAATAATTGCAGGAGATTTTAATTGTATAATGAAAGAAGAGAACACAAATGCTAAAAACACACACAAGAAATCTCCACTATCAAAATTACTTGGTTTACTGACTCATATAACTTAATGGACATTAACACATATGCTGAACAAGGTTCATTAATATTCACACATTACTCACATAGACATAACTTCTTTTCCAGAATAGATAGAGTGTATATAACAAAAGATCTTACCACAAAAATAAGCAAAGTCAAAACAATCACCTGCTCCTTCTCAGACCATATTGCAATAACTTTTGAAATAGATTTTAACTTTGAGAAAATTTACAATCATAAGAATTCCAGCCTATATAACAAACCTTAGAGTTTAAATAATACTATACTGCAGAGATGCAAACATTTCTAGATTTAAACCACACAGATGAGGTAGCAGACATAAATGGTATGCAATGAAAACATATTTATATGGGAAAGTGGTAGCCTTGTATAAAAACAAACAAAAGCATCGGAATAAAGAACTGGCAGGACTACAAACTAAAATAGGCAAAATGAAATTAGATATTCATAAAGGCAACTTAGCTTCAGAAAAATAATTAGAAGACCTCAACAAAAAATACTTAGAGATATTGAGCCATAAAACAATGATTAATCTAGAGAAGGTCAAACTATCTGCTTACTCTATGAATCCAAAAAAAATCAAAGGAAATAGCTAACAGGATGAAAAGAATGATAAGACAAATCAGTAAAAGCAATATACAATATAGACAAAAAAAAGAAATGTATCAGACTTAGAAGGAATTCTAGAAGCGTTTAGAGTGTATTTAAATAAACTCAATAGTCAAGAAAATAAAGTAGAATCAAGTGAAGCACTTAGAAAATTCCTTAAGGAAAATATAAGACTAGGACTATCATATGAACACAGAAAAATAATAGATAAAGATATAACTATGACAGAAATTAAAGCGCAAATCGAGAAACTAAAATTAAACAAAGCCCGAGGTAATGATAATATGATACCAAAGATGTTTAAACTACTGTCTAATAATGCATTAAATCTATAATAAATGCACTCAAGTATCACCAAATTTGAAACAAGATAAAAAAAAAAAACTGATGAGTGTACCTCATATAGACCCATAAGTTTATTAAATATAGGTTATAAAATATTTATGACAGTTCATGCAAACAGAATAAAACAAATATTGCTGTTACTGATAAAGAATGATCAAACAGGATTCATTAAAAACAGACATACATATGACAATATAAAAGAATTTCGTCCCTTATTGATTTCATAAACAAAACAAAAAATAAAATGAATGTCATTTGCTTAGATATTAACAGTGCATTCAATATAACGAGTTTCCTTATTACTATCTGTAGTAAGGCTTACGAAATGTAATTTTTTTCTGTTTTTTCATTCCTCTTTTTGTAAATTGTGATTGTTGGCAACTGTCAAACTTTTTGCATATTGTTTGTAAATCTTTTAAAAATGTTTGTAATCTTTTTGTGCTATTGTTATGGAGCTTATCTCTCCGGGGTCTTTGCTAAAAACAGTGCACAGCTAGACTCTATCCAGTTAACAAATGTAAAATAAATAAAATAAGTAATTGTCTGTGATTTTGGATTACATTTGGCTTGCACTGGTGGAGTATGGATTTTTTTAAAAATTTACCTCACTAATAAGGTGTCTTTATGATAAATCTTTGGCATACATAAAAACAGGATCCTGTTTGTCAGAACCTATTACCATTACAAACCGTACAAAACAGGGTTGTCCACTTTCTCCTTCGCATTAGTAATAGAACCATTAGCAATTTTCATATGTGCAAACCCAAATGTTCAAGAAATTCAACTAGATACTGACCTTGAGTTAGATTCAACTGTTTGCAAATAACATTCTATTAACTTTAAACAAAGATAATAATACACTAAAAGAACTATGGAAATCAACAAAACAGTTTAAGAATATTTCTGAACTATCATTTAATGAAAATAAAACCAATATGGTACTAATAAATGTGAACAAAGAAGCATTAAATAAAAAAAAAATCATAAATATCTATCTAGAAATGATGCAATCAAATACTGAGTTAAAATTACAAATAAAATAGATACAACAGTGCAAATAAACTATAAAGAGATTTTGGATAATATCAAAGAACTCATACAAAAATTAAATAAGCTATTTTTTATCATAGAGGAAAGACTATATATGATTAAAATGATTATATTCCTGAAAATTCTGTATTTTATACAAGCTTGCTCGCTACCTCCACCTAACTCATATTTAAAACAATTTGAAGGGTTAATAATGAAATTCTTATGGTACCTTAAAAAAACCTAGAGTTGCCCTAAGACATCATTTTGACAAATGGGAAGAAAGTGGAATAGGCTTTCCAGATTTAGAAGGATATATACAATTGTCAGCTTTAAAAACAGTTTCTCTATGGTTGAACAAAGAATATACATCCAAATGGAAACTAGAACATGAAAAAATCTGGTTAAAAAACACTCATGATCCAATAAATAAACATATGGAAATAGTACCGAATAGCTTACTTTGGTTATTGAAGGAGTATATGGCAACAGGGAAAGACAAAAATATAAGTTCTAAATACATTATCAATACCCTAAACTCATTTATGCACTTTGTAAACAAAAGTCTGGATATAAAAGCATGGCCTTTTTTCATATTCTCAATAGCATGTACACCAAATAATAATATAACTCAGGACTTAGTAGCAGTTAAAACACTTAGTAAGAATGGTCTCATTTACTGGCATCAGTTGATAAACACTAATAAAGTACTAATGACAGAGCAAATTATTAGCGACTTCAACCTTGAAAATAACATGGATAAAAATGCAGGGATTAAGACAAACAGTTTTAAACCAACAGGCAAGGTTCCTAAGTTCATGGAGTAGTTAATAACGCTGATGGAATTTCCTACAAATAGGAAAGGAATTTTATCAATATTGTAGAAGTTAAAGAAACAAGTTCATAATAAACAAAATATATGGAAATACTGTGAAACAGTTAGTGGTAAAATGCCAGATGATAAAAATAAAAAAAAACTAATTCTTACTTCTCCAAAACTAACATCTTTATCACTATATTGGCAATTTATACATAGAACATACTTAACACCACACAAATTAGAACTAATATATAATAAAGAAAATAGATGTTGGAGCTGTAAATCACAGTCAGTAGCCAATTTGCAACACATGTTCTGTGAATGCCATTTACTTAATATTGGGGGAGTATTAATTATTTGTTACAAGGACTGTTCATTGATAATTTCCAACTTACAAAATCTCTAGTTTTGTTGAATACATCTGTGCCGTCTTCTGTTCCAAGGCAAAAATATGTAATTCTTGGACTCTCCTTGCTATTACAAGGAAAAATATTACACAGAGCTGGAAAGCTGTGTATGTAATTTTGTTGTATGTAGTTTTCATTAAGCAAGTGCACAGGATCATAGAATTGCATAGGAAAAGGCACAGAGACCCCTGCCATGATATGAGCTATGTGTCCCCCTACTCAGAGAAAGGGTTTGGATGTGTGTGTGTGTGTGTGTGTGTGTGTATATATATATATATATATATATATATATATATATAAAGTAGATATAGATATTTAGATAGATATAACTGCTTTTATATCTGCGATATTGGTAAGGAGACAAGCAGCAATCAAGGATCCCAAAATAATGGCCCCGCAGATGGCTGTAGCCCTTGTTGTACTGGAGTTGAGCCTCACAAGGGAGTGTATGGGCTTAAGTCCAGTTGGTAGAGGCTTGATTGTCTTCAGTCATGGGGACAAAAAGGATCTAGCAAAAAACTACAGATTTGAAGCTTATTAGCACTCCTAGAGTAAATTATATTTGCAGAACTGACACCACCAGGCAATATCAGTATGATACAAAGCAGGAAGACAGTTTATATAAGATACCATATATATATATATATATATATTTTTTGATAGTCTGGCAAAGGGACTGGGACCGTAGGACAGATATTTCATAACAAATATTTTAGGGCCACAAAATAAATACCATGAACATATTTGGCTGTCTTCTAGAACAGAAGCAGGTTGTACAGTCTGAAAGTCTGAAGTATCCTTTACTTCATTCAGCATAGGAATAAAGGGCATGGGAGGGGTAACATGAATCTGTAATTCTACCAGGACAGTTCACATCTTAATGTTATACCATCCTGTAGACCTGCAAGTGCTTTCACTTGCATAGGCTAACCACTCATGGCTTGTCTACAAAACGCTTAAACTGCATAGTCATAAAATGAATATGAAACAGTTTTGAGTTATTTCTGCAGTAGTTGTTTAGGTAGGTAGTACTATTTTTGTAAATAGATTTACAACCTTTTCAGCCACACAAAGTAGAATATTTCTGACTGAACGTTCCACCACACTCAGTATCAAATACAAAGGGCATGTTTTTGCTTTTTCTGTGACAAGCCTTTTAGGGTGTAAGACTTTTAGTTGCTATTTATTGGTTCATTCATATTGAAGTATTTCCAGTGACAGTATCACCATATTTATTTATTTATTTTATTTTTGTAGTACAGAACTGCTAAATTCAGGATTGTCTTGTAAAAATTATGATAGCTGGCAACCCTCTACTAAACACTTATGTTGGGTAGGTGTTGAAATAACAAAACTTGTGACTGTAGTACTGGAATCTGATTAGGCTGAGCAGTATCTGGGAAATGTGTCTGCTCCACTCAAATAGTATCAAATGGAAGTGCAGCAAGAAATTTCATACATGTTCAGCAAATTGTTATATAGCTACACCTCTCCTACTACACATATTCTTGTACTATTTGGTCTACATTGTATGTATTATCTGTTATGCTCTATGCAGTGTGACATCAAACCCCACCAACTCTCCCTTTGTAGCACTGGGAGCAGGATATGGGTGAGAAGCTTCTGTCATATCACTGTGACACAGAATGGCAATGCCAGCTCACCACACCTTGGCACCCAATCCAGTGTCACTGAATACCCATTTATGTGATAGTGGTTGTCCAGCAGGGGCAACTGTACTTCATGCACTCTGTTATGTTGCAGTGCAGTATGGCTGAGTCCTGCAGGGTCATCTCTTGCCACCACACGGAACTGTGCAGGTAACCCCAAAACTTGTGCAAGGGCTGCATTTGCATAACGCTTTGGCTGTTAAGGCTGAGATTAATTAAAGACAGAGATCACATCATCATGGTGTTGCATTTGCCTAGATGCCCAGGCTCTAGGCTACAAATGACAACATCCTGACTTGTACCAGGAGCAAATACATTTATACCTGGTGTCAGGCATTCATGAATGAATGCCACATGTATGTTGTTAGTAAGGGCTTATCAAAAACTGTGACTGTATTTGACTGGCTTTAAAAAGTAAACGGAGATATACAGGCTACCATTAAACACAGGCAATACTTTAGCAGCGGGGAATGAAGTGAAAAACAAAAGATGAACATCTATAATAAACATCTGAGGTGCAAGAAAAGCTACCATGTTGCAGCTGCATTTATGTAAAGCTTTGTCATACATCAGCAGTCTGCTTAGATCTTACTTTGCCTTGCTAAGCTATACTATATGCATATTGACAGTGCAGTCAGAAAGCAGATAATACGTTCTTTACCAACAGTGCTTTAAGTCTGGCTTTGTGCCATTTCAAATGAGCTTAAGCATACATTAACAATTAATATCGGTGTCCATTTTAACATGTGCTTCATTTTTTCCAAGCTTTACACAGCATGCCAAATGTGTAACTTTCCTGTCAGGCTTATTTATTTGTAGGTGGCAACTGCATATAATGTTCCTCCTGTTAACACTGTAACAAATGCATCTAAGACTAATTTCACAAAATTCTTTGCTCTGTTTACAAAGCAGACATCATCACTAGATAACAATTAAGTAAAGCAGAATTCACTGTCCATGTTTCTGGTGTAACTCTAAAATGAGTAATATTTAGACACTATAAATAGTAATAAACTATGTTATACAATGAATATGTCCCTTAGCTTTTATTATGACAGATGTTGCAACCTGTCTAGGGCTCATAGGCTGCATAAATGTTTTGATCTTTTTATTTCTCAAGATATTGAGAAAAGTGAATTTGAATAAGTTCAGCTTGCCACATACTGTACAACTAGCAGCTTGATGTGGGGAAATTAAGCAATAACCACAACTGGGTGTGGGTAATGCTGTATTTACCCATGGTTGGTGTGGTTCGACCATGAGGGCAAAGTCCAAGTGATCAAACAAAGCCAACTGTGGGTAAATCCGGCATTATCCACACTCAGGAGTGGGGTATTGTTATTATACAATGATTTTATTTAAGAAAGAAATTGCTTACCTTTCATGGTGCTGCAGTATTACTCTATGTTGTCTGATGTTCTTCCACGTTTTCTGATGTACTGCGCGTGTGTATGGGACTTACATTCTCACATTTGCACAGTACATCAGTGCTGTTCAAGAGAAGCAATGTTGAAAAGAGAATGTCAGTCTTAATGTAAGAAACACGGACAAAGCCCAACATGGGGGGAACATTCCAAAAATAGGGACAAATTTTATTGCTGCTTTAAACTTAGTTGCTGGAATGAGAGGGTTTGTATTAGTGTGCATTTTCTGAAGGATATGATGCATAAATCTCAAATGTCTTATTATTTAATGATTCAATCCCCAGTGACTTGTCGGAAAACTACATTTTTTTATGAGGAAAAGAAAAAAACTATGAGGCAAAAATGTGGACATTCTTTGAAAATCCAGAAAGTTGAGAGGTACTAGAGTCTGCTGAGATTCAAGAAGGGGACAGTGCAGAAATGTAAGGAAAATTAGGTAAGTTTCTGTTTCTTTGGTTTTGCAGAACATCTGATTTTTCTTATATTTTGTTTTGTCCTCTGTAGCTTATGGCAATAGAAAAGTCGGGCTTCTCAATGATAGATCAGTGGCTGGACTTTTTTCTATTGGTACATGCTCGATTTACAGTGGGCACACTGGTTGGGTTGTCCAATCATTGTGCATATTTTTGAATACTAATGAGAAGACACTGTGTAATTAAGATTCACTTACTGAAATATTGGGACAAGTACCTGTTGTTTTTTTTTTTTTTCATCAATGCACATTTTGTGCTGTTGTATATTGTTAAAGGTTTGCATGACCCTAATTCCAAAAGTTTCAAGCACATGGAATCAGAAACTTGACATTTCATATATTACAAAATGTCCCAACTGATTTTGTACACCTTTTATTAATGATAAATATGTTATGCCATGCTTATTTTCAAAATAAATAGAATGGCTTAATAAATGAATGGAGGAAAATACTATGCTTACAGAAAAGTGTACACATTAAACACTGCTTTCCAATAATACTTCTAAAATAATGAAGTCATAATGCTTAGCATGTGTATGCTGGAGTGCTGAAGAAAGAGATGGTGTGACAGAGATGACAAGTGCCTCTGCAGACAAAACATAAACTGATTACTCAAAGTAACTGAAAATTTTACATTACTACATGAAATTAACAGCAGGTAGAATGTCCTACTTCTTCACAAAACCAATACCTTTGCAAGCACCTGCACTACGGACCTAAATCTACACCAGAACGACTCACTGGAGGTAAAGGTTCCTAATGCTGCGTATTCCTAGCCTATGGAACAAGTTACCACTACATGGAAAGCTAAGTACTAGTTTGGCTACCTTTAAGGCAAGTCTTGATGACTGGATAGTAGACAGAGTTAGCACGCAAGGCCCTAATCAATTTGGGAGGTACATCATATGAACTGAATGACAAGGTAACCATTTGAGATGCTGGGACCCACTTTAGCAAGACCCGTAAAGCTGAGACTGAATGGATTTGCATATACTAAGTCTGAGGTGGCCATTTCTCAAGACTGGTGCCTTTTCTCCATGGTATGACTTGGGAGTTGTGGGGGACTTGCTTCCCTGAAAAAAGAAAAGTATGTTTAAAGGAAAAGAGTAACGTTTGATATTTGCTCTTCTCTATTTTCAGTGTTTTTTGAATTTCACTCAGCATTTACAAGTGCTTGCATTTCAATAGGGGACAATGACAAAGCTGACAAGTCTGGCAAGAACTTTTGAGTTTGTCTACAGAAGGCATCTTATGATCCCTGTGATTGCTTGTCTAGTAATATTCATATGTTCCTGTGGTATTTAGGAGTTAGTGAAGTGACTTATTTTTGATGTATTTATTTTATTTATTTTGCATTTCTAACTGGGATAGTCGCTCTGGGCAAAGAACCTATTTTCAGCTGAGACCCATGAAGAAAAACTTCACAGCATACAAAAGTTCCACCAAATACAATTAATATTCTTAAAGACACAAAGATAACATAAATTACAAATGCGCAAACAGCAATGCAATACAAGCACACTAAACAAGGAATTTAGCTGTTGGCTTCACAATTACTGAAATGTAGAATTTAATGATACACACATCCATGCAATTTACAAATTCTAGCAATTCTGAATAGGCGATTAGAAACGTAACAACTTAATGTTATAATAATATACATAACATGAATGTCATGAAAAATTAGTTGTGGATAGAGTTTGAGTATAGAAAACAGAGTATAGGGAAAGTGATGATGATATTACGGAAATTGCATTCAAAGCTGTAGATATAGCGCCAGTACAAGGATGGGACATTTTAACTGGCATAGTCTCAATTGTACATGATGTTGTGCTAGTATTAAAGGACTAAAAACCACTGTTTTGTCTAAGGTGGGGGGGGGGGAACCGAATTAAATATTTTTGAGACATAGATTGCAGGGCACCCACCACCTACAGCATTTTGAGATATTGTTACATTGACGAATATTTTGTCCTCGGAAAGGAAGTTTTTCCTTAGATGAATAGCGTTGGATCATATTTTTAGGGCTGGGCATATTTCTGAGTTGTACATTAATTTATGTGCTACAAGGAGCTGTGAATAATGGAGGATTGGAGGAATTCAGTCTATTATAGCTGAGTGTTGGGCAGTGGTGGGATCGATTAGGGAGGTCAGTAGTAAATTTAGCTATTTTATTATAGCATTGTTCAAGTTTTGTTCTTTGGGTATTTGCGAGTCTGTAAAGATTTGAGAGGGATATAATAATATTTGAAGGAATAGGATTTGCAGTAGTCTCGCTAACTGATCTAGAGAGGTATGTTTTGGAAATGCATAGTTTTTGGTCAGTTTTTTAACTGCTTGAATGGATGGACAAATTTCATGGCATAGTCTATTGTGAACCCCAGAAGCTTTGTAAGTGGCACCACAGAGGTAAAAGTTTCTCAAGTTAATTCTTTCAGTTCTGGTGTGCTAGGTGCAGCACAGACAAATGTAGGGGTCATCTCTGTATTGAATTAGGGTTGCTTGTTTATCTCTTGCACATAAGTCATTAGTGAGTATACTGAACAGGAGTGGGCCAAGTTTCGATCCTGGAGGCACTCCTAAATGGTTTTAGAATTTATTTTGCCATTTGACTGATATCTGTTGGTTAGGTAGCTGTAAAACAGGAGAGGGAGGAGTGTGAGAGACCAAGGGAGGAGAGCTTTAGCAAACGTTTTGCATGTGAAACTGTTGAATGCCTTTGTCAGTTCAAGAAACACACAGGAAACCAAATTTTTAGTGTTTCACTGTTTGCTGATGGTATTCACAAAATATAATAATCAATAGTAGTGCTATGTAATGGATTGCTATTGGTAAGATAATTTAGTAGTTGTATGTGTGTGCGCACGCACACTTTTCTAAGATTTAGGATATGTGTAGTAGTATCGAAATAATAGAGGCCCCTTTATGTAAATGTATTGTATAATCCTTTTTTCCAGATTGCAGGGAGTAACATTCTTTGATGGATATATAAGGAAAGATATTGGTTAGGCAAGAGGTTCAGCAGCAAGTTTCAGTTAGTCAGGAGAAAGACTATCAATGGCTATAGCTGAAACTGGAACTGGTTGTAAAAAGAAATTTTGGTTGGAGGATAGATATAGGGTATATTTTAGTGCTATCTTTACTTATTGAGATATTGAGAGGATAGCTTCTATAAAGTAATTGTTGAACTCATAGCTGTCCTAGCCGGGGGGGGGGGGGTTCTGTTAAAAGAGTTGGTTGGGAATTGTGGCCTAGGTGTATTACTTTTTTTCATAGAATACCAAAATTGTGTAGGATTGCTCTGATGTATTGTTTCCAGGTTGCTGTAATTGTTTATTTTGTTAGATATTATACTATGTTTTGTTTTGTTTATGTGACTTCTAAAGTGTTGCAAGTTGACATGGGTTTTATGCGTAAGCATTGCCTTCTGGGCTTTATCATGTTTTGTCATAACTTGGTTGGTATCTTGTGAAAGCCAGGAAGCTGGGTTTAGTTTTACTCATTTCTTTCTCCAAGGAGCACAGCATTTAGTATAATAGTGAAGGCTTTTTTAAACTCTAGGGTAGAGGCGTGTAATGGTAATATTTGTAGTATAGTTCATTTGTAAAGTTTCAGTGAGGAAATTAATGAATGGATGCTGAATTTGGTTAAGTTGTAGACTAGCTTGTAGAGGTGAGTTTTAGTGGACAGATGTGACTGATTGCGTAGCTGAGCATATGGCCACTGAAGGTGTCAGTAAAAGAGATGTTTTTGGGTTGTGAGTTAACTATTCATTCTAGTATTGGTGCTTTAGCAGAAGATTTATTATACCTTTTAGGTTTTTAATTAGTATTGTAAAGCATTATGATTAGTTATTATTTGTTGGGTTTAAGATATAATTTTTTTGTCCCATGAATAAGGTTCTCCTTGTATATTGACATAGGCCCAATATAATATGTCTTTCACCGTGGGGACATTGTTGTATACTTCCCTCCAGGTAGCAGTGATTCATGTCCTTTTGTGTAAGTTTAGTATGAAGGATATTGTAGGAAATTCCGCATTGTGGAATTGGGGTGTGTTTTAATTATAAGGAGAGAAATCAAATTTATTACAGTAAATGATGGTTACTCTACCAGCCTTTTTATTTTTTTTTCTGTCAACTCTTAGGATTTTATATCCTGGTGGAAAGATATCACTGTCTTTGATTTCAGGTTGTCACCAAGTTCCAGTGATTGCACTGATGTCAGGGGTAGGATGTGCAATTGACGCTTGTAAGTCTGACATTTCCTTACAAATACTTCATAGGTTAATATTAATGAATTAAAATATAGAGGTGTTTAATTTGCAAGCTGTGTTCAGAGGGATGGTTGAGTTAGGTAACAGAGACAGTTAAGTGTATTGGACTGAGGTAGGATAAATATCTCACAGAATTTGTCTCTCTCTCCATTACATTTGGCTGAGGATAGCCACTTGATTCTTAACTTTGTTGTTATTCCTGCCTTGTAGCTTGCTTTTCTTCAGTAGTGATTGTTTGAAAAATTGGGAATGAGAGATATAGAATAGACTATGGGATATGGTGATTACTGACCATATGGAGTTAGTATTTGGAATTTTATCTGTAAGGTCATTGCTAAATTTATATTTCAAAGGTCTATGGCATGCTGTGAAGTTTACCTTCATATCTGGAAAAGGTATGGGGGGTAGTAATTTAATGAAAGCTATATTAGGTTTAGTAGTGTAGAGGAGATAAATGTAATAATGGGTTTGATAAGGATTTGAAAGAGGCAGTAAGTATCTTGTTATTTGTAAGGTATTTTAGGAGTAGTAAATTTAATGGAGAGAGAGAATTGGCTATGGCAAAAATATTTTTTTCAATGTTAGGTATATTGATAAAAGCTAGCTATGTTATTTTATGTAGTACAGTGAAATGTAGGAGAAAAATGTTTGATGTTTTTGTTGATAACTAGATATGGATGTTAATGGAACTATGGCAATATAAAAGAAGAAAAGGAAGGGGTGGGTGGAAATTAGGGATGGGGTAAGAGAGCAAAGTCAGCCTGAGTGTAGCGAGGATGAACATTGTGGGGTTTCACTCCCCTGCCTTGTATATAGAGAGAAGAGAAAAATAATCATTGAAATCTGAAGTGTGTGGGAGGTAGGTCTGCTTCTTATAAAAGAGTTTCAGAACCTTTGGTTTATTATCTCCCATGAACTTGTTGAAAAAAACATGTGCCTTTCTTCTTACATATTCAAATGCCATACAACCAAAACAGGGAAGAGGATAGAGGGTTACATTTTAGAAAAACTTTGGCTACATTTCAGTCAGATAAAAGAATTTAGGGAAGTTGTGAAACACTATAGGAAGTGAAGTTGCTCAAATAATACATAAATGGTCAAGTTCAGTGTATTGCCCTTAAGCCAGATCACTTTGATTTCTAAGTAAAGCTATTGCTGCTTTTATGGTAGTTTTCCCTTTTGCTTTGTTTTAGTATAAATGCAGCACTGCTTAAAGTATATTTTACAGAAATTGGAGGAGCAAGCCTTATATTTAAGTTTAAATGCCTGTTGGCTGAAGTAAAGAAAAAAGAAGTTATGTTCTTACCATAACGTTCCATGTTTGTTGTCCTTAATCTCTCCTTCCTTCTTTCTGTTTGGGTTTGGAGCCGAACTCTGCTCCAACTCGGCCACATACTATAGCTCGAAAAGTCTTTACTGGCTTGAGGCTAACCCCTATCCCAACATGCCTTGCGGTAGCTACCCAGATCTCATTTGTGATAACCAACCACTAGACAAAGCAGGTAAAACAAACAATTTACTAAAATTTACCGTAGCAGTAATCCCTTTGTAACAGGAAGGAGGCACAACAAGGGAACATGGAACGTTATGGTAAGAACATAACTTCTTTGTTATGTTGTCCCTATCTTGCCTTCCTTATTTCTGTTTGGGACAGCATCCCCAGCACCTAAATCCTGGGTGGCTCACTGGAAAAAACTCTTCAGGTCCGTGGAACCAAAGGATGCCCTGTTCTGAGAGGCCACGTCCACTTTGTAATGAAGGTATGGAGGTTAGCCCATGTTGCTGCCGCACAGATAGAATCTAGAGGTAGTCTAGCTTGAAAAGCGATAGAGGTAGCCAAAGACCTAGTTGAGTGTCCTCTAATCTTTCCTGGGATTTTCATGTTTTTGGACTCATAAATATACATGATGGTGTTCGAAAGCCACTTTGACAAGGTTACTTTTGAAACCTGAGAACCTTGCTTCTTCTCTGAAAAGGATATAAATAATTGGTATGATTTTCTAATGTCCTTGGTTCTATGTAAATAAAAGCAAAGCTGCCTGGGAACATCCAACTGATGGAGCTTATACTCTGCCTTGTTGCCATAATTGGGGAAGAAAACAGGAAGTTTGATGCACTGATTCAAATTGTACTCTGAACATACTTTGGGCAAAAAGGAAAGATTAGTTCTGAGAGAGAGACTTTCTTTGTGGAAAATTAAATAAGGAGGGCGAAAGGAAAGTACCTGTAACTCTGAAACCTGCCTGGCTGATGTAATGGCAATCAAGAAAAGGGTTTTCCACGACAAAAACTTTAGAGGACAAGAAGAAGCTGGCTCAAAGGGGGGAAGAATTAGAGCTGCTAAAACTAAATTTAAATCCCACGGAGGGGGAGGTTTTCTTATTGGGGGTCTTAATAGGGCAGTACCTCGTAAAAAGACCTTGCACGGTTTATGTGACATGATGTTTGAATCTAAGTGTCCTACGTGAACATTGGAAATGGCAGGCAGTTGCACCCAAATCATAGCTGCAGCTGCTCCTTGTTCAGAGGTTTCAGCCAAAAAATCAAGAATCTTAGAAATAGGTGCAGTAAAAGGATCACTCTCATTCTTTTTTGCCCAATAAGAGAACCTCTTCCATTTACTAGCATAACGTTTCCTGGTAGTGGGTTTGTGAGAAGAAACAAAAATGTGTTGAACTGCAGGGGAGATTTCTGGAAGCCTGGCTAGGACTGAAAGTGGAGAAACCGAGCAGTCAGCTTGAGAAGTTTGTATGGTGGGGTGGGGAGCACCTGATTGATGTGTCAGGAGGTCTGGAACTGGGTCCAGAATACAAGGCTCCTCTTGCAGGTGATGTCAAAGAAACAAACACCATATCTGATGAGGCCAGTAAGGGGCAGTAAGGATCAATTTGCAACCCAAAAATTTTGCTTTCTGAAGAACTTTGGGAATTAGAGTAAATGAGGGGAAGGCATAAAGCAGTCCCGGGGGCCAATCGTGAACAAGTGCATCCCTGGGTGACTGTCCCGGTGATGGGACTAGGGCAAAGTAGCTGCTGCATTTGTTGTTTAGGAGTGTGGCAACGAGATCGCAGCATGGCTGGCCCCATCTGTGAAAAATCAGATCTGCAATTTCCTGTTTCAGGAACCACTTGTGAGGCATAAGTATTGCCCTGCTGAGCTTGTCTGCTATCACATTGGATTTCCCCAGGATGTGTGTCGTGATCAGAAAAGGGTGGGAAGACATCACCCATTGCCATACTCGTAGAGCCTCCCGACACAAGGGGTAAGACCTGGTTCCGCTCTGTTTGTTGCCATACCACACCACTGACATATTGTCCATCTGTATTGCTATAGTCCCTAAAGGAAGAGTCTTGAAGTGCTTGCAACGCCAAGAGCACTGCCCTCAACTCCAGGACATTGATGTGCAAATGGTACTCATGTGGTTGTCAAGTCCCTTGAACAGTCTGTCCCAGATAATGCCCCCCACCCCATCTGGGAAGCATCCATGTTCACTGTGGCTACTGGCTGGGGGGGGGGTCAGGGGGTCAGGAATGGTCTGCATAGGGTGACCTGGGGGGAGTAGATCCACAACTGCCAATCCCTTATGCAGGACTCTGTTATTGAAATCAGGTGTGACATTGGTAGATCCTGGAATGACCATTTAGTGAAAAGGAGCCACTGCAGAATTCTCATATGGGAGTGCGCCATAGGGACCAGAGTAATTGCTGCTGTCATAGAACCCAAAACCTTGAGTACATACCGTGCCTAGATTCTCTTTTTTGTCATGAGTACTGAGACTTGTTGATGAATGGAAGAGACCCTTTCTTGAGGAAGCCTTGCTATCATGTCTCTTGTATTTAATTCTGCCCTTATAAATGTAATACACTGACAAGTCAACAAGGCAGATTTTTCGTAATTTATGGTGATGCCTAGTTGTGCACAAGCGTGAATTGTGTGGTCCCATGCTTGCATCAGGTGATGCTTGCTGGTGGCAGTAAGGAGCCAGTCATCTAGATATGGAAACACCTGGAATCCTAGACACCTCAGGTGAGCTGTAACTACTGCCATTCATTTGAACACCCTGGGAGCTGTGGTGAGACCAAAGGGAGAGCTCTGAACTGATGATGACTAGCTTCCAGCCAGGATCGTAGATATCTCCAGGATTGCCTGTCCATTTTTATATGGTAGTACGCATCCTGGAGATCGCTAGAGCACATCCAATTGTCCTGACCCAAATAGGGGAGAATGGACTGAAGTGTCACTATCCAGAACTTAGTTTTCTTTACTGATTTGTTTAATATGCTGAGATCCAAAATGGGCCTCCAGTCCCCTGTCTTTTTTGGAAATAAAAAGAATCTTCAGTAAGTTCTGGATTCAGTTTGGTCTGCGGGGACTTCCTGAATAGCTCTTTTTTGTAGCAACCTTCATACTTCTAGGTTTGCCTGATCCCAAAGACTGGGTGGAACATCTGGGATTCATCACTGTGCTCTTTTGGGAGGTGTTTGGGAGAAGGGAATTTTATAACCCTTGGATATTATGGACCATACCCATGCATCTTCTTTTATCATCTGCCAGGCTTTTGGGTACAGTGATAATCTGCCCCCGACTGCCTCTAGAGGTGGACAGCTGGGCAACCTATCAGGGGTGCTGGAAGGGCCTAGCAAAGAAAGTATCCGTGTCGCCCTGCTGCAGACCTCCCCCTGCCATGAGACTGGTGTCTCCCGTTATTATTCCCCCCCCCTGCCCTTGGGGGAAATTTTCTCCACGTGTGTCAGGCGAAGCTCCCTGGGATTTCCAGAACCACATCTTACCTCTCTTCTGACCTTTGGGGTAAGGTCTGGAAGGAGTGGAAAAATGTACTCCCATGGCAGAGAGAGTTTTGCCATCTCGTTCACACCTGGTAAGAGTCTCTTTTACTTGAGGCCTGAACAAAGAAGAGCCATCAAAAGGGGCATTTGTAAGGGAGGACTAGAAGAGCTCCGCAAATTGACATATGCACATCCAGGAGTGTCTCCGCAGAGCAGCTCCTGTACCTGCAGCCCTACCCACTCCATCTGCTGTGTAAGAAATCAGGTGCATGGAGGAGTTAACGACTGAGGTGAAGGTTGCAAGCTGGTTAGCCATCTTGTTTGCTGCTCCCTCAGCTGTAGGATCCTGAAGGGTATCTCCTAACTCCTTAAGGAGATCCCTCTGAAGTCTTGTAAAGTGTGATAAGTAGTTCAGCAACTTGAGTGTAAAGGCCGCTGATGAAAACATAGACTTCATATACCTGTCCATCATCCAGGACTCCTTGTTAGGTGGATGGACAGAAGAGGAAGTTTCTGCAAGTTCCTTCTTGGTGACTGCTGCCACCACCTTGCATTAACAGGCACTCCTTTTGAAAGAAATGGTTTATCTTCAGGGGCAGTTATAAACTTATTGGGCCTCTGCAGAACTGGTTCCATGGTTTCTGGAGAACTCCACACCTTTCGACTCACTACAGCTAAAAGTGGGTCAAAAGGCGGAGACACCCAAGAGGTGGAGGGTCGGGAACCAAAAGCATCCAGGTACATGGACTCATCCTCAGAAGGGGCAAGGGACTTCATTAACCCTCTATCTAAGGATTTCCAGGATGTCTTAAAAAGAGACATTCTCAGAGGGGGACCGTGGGGAGCCTTCTGACTCCTCCAAGTGTGTGTCTGAGGTGATGGAATCAGGGGAGTCCAAATGCTTCCTCTTGCACTTTTTCTTCAGAGGAACCTCCTCTGAGGCATGCTCAGGGGAGGTTTTGGAAGAGGTGGGGCCACCCAGTGGGGCATCCTGGAGCATAGGTTTCCTATGCTTGGAGTGGAGGGGAGGTTCCAAGGCAGACACCGGTATAGAAGGGGAAGGAGCCAATGGAGCCGAGGGTTGAGCAGTCTCAGCAGACAGCACACTCCTCATCACCTTGAAGGCACCTTGGTCGCAGACGGAGAGAGACTCTGGCTTCGAAGAACCTGGAGACCTCCTCCAAACTGAGGGAGATGGCTCCGAGGTTGATGTAGGAGCTGAGCTCAAAACAGCAAAAGTATTCAGAAGATAAAACACCACTCCTTTTCAATGACAAATTACTGAAGTTTTTTTAATGTGAGCGCTTTCGTCCACTTGCAGTGAAGGAACTTCATCAGGCACATTGTAAAAACACTATGCAGTTTAAATTGTCATGAATAAGCAATGACATCATACCCCCTTCCACTTGCATTTATAAAATATAAAGTCTAAAACTTTCTGTATGTATAAATTCAAACCTATACTTAAATGCAACATGTTTATATAATATGTCACAAAGGTAAAAATAAATGTAAGAATCAAATGTTTTTCATCTCAGTAAAGCTTTCAATTTCAGGACACATTTCAGTGAGCAACATTCATTAAGTCCTGGATAGGCAAATGCATTTGTTTTCAGTTGCCATAGTAACTCTCTCGCTCCAAGTTTTAAAGCCCAAGGGCCCCCTCTAGAGTCAACTTCCAACTTTTCAATAATTATAAAATGGAAAGAATGGTCAACACATTCCAGGGTATGTTTTGCCAGTGCATTATTTTTATCGTGTCTCATCATGCTATAATGATGTTCATAAATTCTTTGTTTTAATGGCCTTTCCTATACAGAATACGGGGCATGATTTACATCTAGCTAAATAGACAACCCCCCCCCTAGTGTTGCAATCATATTTCCCTGTCAGAATATAATTTATTTTCCCTAAAGAGAAAGGAACTTACAGAAATGTATTTACAATAAGGGCATCTGCCACACTTTCTCATGCTCTTATTCAGAACATAAGGTTTTATGTTCCTATTCAGTAAATCCTTTAAATTAGGGCCTCTTCTGAAAGTAATTTTAGGCTCCAAACCCAACTTGTCTCTCATATTCACATCTTCATTAATAAAGGTCCAATTTTTTATCAAAATAGCCCTTAATTCTGTAGCGTCATTTGAAAGTACTGTAGTAAAGCTAGTAGTAAAATTTGACATAGCATTATTTACTGTAAGGCTTCTATTTAAATCCAAAAGTTGTTAAGGCCTTTCTACTCCTTTATGTAAAATTGGTTGGAAATGACCTGTTTGCCTTTTTCTCCCTACTTTTATAATGATCTCATCCACTAAAGAGGTTGAGTACCTTCTATTTGAGAACATTTCTTTCAGATTCATACATTCACCCTCAAAATCTGAATCCAGTGTAATCATTTTTGTCGCCCTGACTGCCTGTCCTTTCACAACGTCTCTCTTCTGGTGAAGGGGGTGATTACTACTGAAATGAAGGAAGTCATTAGAATATGTTGGCTTACAGAAAATCTTGGCAATATATCTATTATTCACAATATCTTTATCCAGCAAAAGTCTAAGTAGGCGATATTTTTTGTTTCAAATTGGTATGTAAAAATCCAAAAAAGGGGTCAAGTTAGTATGCCCATGAAATGTTCAACTTCTGATAAATTACCTTTAAAAAATAAGAGCATATCGTCGAGGTACCGTTTGTACCATTGGGCTCTTGAGCTGAAAAATTCTTGTTTAAATAGGATTTGATTCTCCCAGTGGGCCATAACACAATTTGCAAAAGTGCCCCCACAAGGGGACCCCATCGCTACCCCTGTTTTTTGAAGAAACAACTTGCCATCGAAAAGAAAATAATTATTACTCAAAATGAGGTCTAATAGACTTAATGTCAAGTCAATCTCTTCTCCTGGTGCTCCCTTGCTTAATAGGAATTCCCTTGTCCAATCCAGTCCTGTGCTTTGTGGAATTACTGTATAGAGGTCTTTGACGTCAATCGTCAAAAAGTTGTAGTCTTGGTTAAACTCCAAACTGTTAACCCCCAAGAGTCTTTACATATGTGTCCCTCTGCAATAAGATATTTCTTTAGTTTAAAATCCATAAATTTAGCACAAGCATAAGATATGGAATTTCTTCCATCAATAATATGCCTAAAAGGTGGATTATTAATATTTTTATGTATTTTGGGAATCCCAAAAAGCATAGGTGTAATGGGTGCAAGCATGTTCAGATAGTTGAACTCATCAATATCTATATATCCTTCCAGGAACAAGTCATATATAGCATTTCTAAATCTCTGATTGGCCCCATTCATCTTGTTCAAAGACACACATTCATATGCCATATTATCTAGCAAAACTTTCATTTTTACATTATAATCATCTTGGTTCATAAATATAAGGCTGCCCCCTTTATCTGGGCACATTACCCTAATGCCAGACATTCTGAAATCCATAATATTCTGAAATTCTGAGCGTGTTAAGTTTTTTTGTATATTGCTTCCTATTACAAGAATCTAACAGGCGGCTAAAATCTGTTTCACAAGTTGTTTCAAACAAAGTAATATTAGTTTGAATAGGAGGGGTTACAAATGCTAGAAACCCTGAAGTTTGCTAGAGGTGGCAGGCTATTTCCTAATAAAAATTGCAGATTTAATTTCTGTACATACAATTTCAAGTCCAGTAAAGAATTGGCTAAATTCCCTTTTGAATAGGGAACAAAACTAAGTCCCTTAGCCAGAGTTTCTGTTAATTCGGACTTTATGACAGAAGAAGTGTAATTGTAAATCTGAAAGTCACCTTTCCTGTTGTTGCAGAAGCTGACAGGGTAGAACCTTTCATTTAATCTATCAATAATGCCCAGTTGGAAGTTGACTCTAGAGGGGGCCCTTGGGCTTTAAAACTTAGAGAGAGAGAGTTGCTATGGCAAGTGAAAACAAATGCATTTGCCTATCCAGGACTTAGTGAAATGTGTCCTGAAATTGAAAGCTTTACTGAGATGAAAAACATTTTATTCTTACATTTATTTTTACCTTTGCCACATTATATAAACATGTTGCATATATGTATAGGTTTGAATTTATACATAAAGAAAGTTTTAGACTTTATATTTTATAAATGTAAGTGGGAGGGGTTATGATGTCATTGCTTATTCATGACTATTTAAACTGCATAGTGTTTTTACAATGTGTCTGATGAAATTCCTTCACTGCAAGTGGACAAAAGCGCTCACATTAAAAAAACTTCAGCAATTTATCGTTGAAAAAGAGTGGTGTTTTATCTTCTGAATATTTTTTCTATTTTGAGTCCTCAGTTTTTAACAGTTTGTTGGTCTTGTTTTTGTCATAGGAGCCGAGCTCACCTGCGCTGAAGCACCGAGAGGGAGAGGGAGGTCAGGCAAGGGTCCATTGCCACTTCCTCCTTCAGAACTGATGAGAGAGCATCGGCCCCCTGATCCCTCAGCAGACTGAGGTATCAAGGAGATCGGAGCGGTGGATGGAACCGACAAACCTAAGGTTGTCAGAACCAACAGTTCCACCCACAACTTCCATGCACTCCAGCTCTGAACTGGATGCAGTCGGAGGAAGAATATATGAAAAGACTGGTTGGGCAGATGGCACCACTTCCTTCTGGGCTGGCTCAACAACAATTTTGCAAATACTGGTATCTTGAGCAGCCTCTTCACAACCCTCTCCCACGTCATCATCCAAAAGGCTCCTGGTTGACTGAGAGGGGTGTGCAGAAGACCAGTGACTACCTGCCACAGATTGTAAAATGGGAGACTATGGAGCAGATCTTACCAGCTCCAAGGAAGGGGACCTAGATCTTTTGTGAGTCCGGGATGGCTCCGCGACTGCTGATGGAGCCGCTGGAGAGACGGTCTTATCGGAGCCAGCTATCCGCTCTGAAGGTTCAGAAGACTTGTCTTTAGATTTGGTTGGCATAGAGGCCGGAGCTGATGAAGATGCAGGTTTATCATCCTTTTTTTGCAGGCTGAGTTTCTCTAGACACGGCTTCAAAAGGGGTTTTTAATAAACCTTGTAGAATAAGCTTGTTTCTTCTCTCCTGCAGGACTCGTGCACTAAAGCCATGACAGATGGAACATGAGTCCTGCAGGTGAACAGCCCCTAAACAATACACGCAACTCGTGTGCCCGTCCATAAGGAACATTTTTTGACAACACCAGTCGCATTTTTTAAAACCTGATGGTTTTGGTTCCTTGGACATGGTAAAGTACCTGAAACAACAATAAAGCTAACACACTTAACTGACAACAAACACAACTTTGTTTTTTTTGTTTTTTTAACAACAGAAGGAAAGAGGAGGCAGCCTCTAAGTTAAACGGCTACTTCCCCTAAGGAAAATAGAGCCTCTAACTAAAACAGCTTCTCCTTAAAGTAGAAAGGAGGGACAGAAAAAGGGGAAAGCCCTCTAACTTAAACGGGCTGCCGACAGGGATCACAAAGGCAAGGTAGGCCCACTGAAATGATGGCCACAATAAAAGCAACAACAAATAATCGAAGGTTTTAGAGAAGGGTAATAGAATATAAGGAAAGTTAGACTAATGCTAAGATATACAAAAAGCTATCTGAAAACTGTCACAATATTCATAATGTAGCACAAGAAAAAAAATACTTAGCCTGAGCCAGCAGAAGACAATTTCGACACTGCAAGCAGCAAACGAGATCTGGGTAGCTACCGCTAGGCATGTTGGGATAGGGGTTAGCCTTGAGCCAGTAAAGACTTTTCAAGCTATAGTATGTGGCCGAGTCAGAGCTGTGTTCGGCTCTGAACCCAAACAGAAGGAAGGCAAGACAGGGACAACATAACATCACCAGTTTTGGCATATTGTGATTAAACCCTTTGTCTTGGGTTGTGTTGGACAGCTGGTGGTGACAGGTAGTATTTCTCATAGCAGTTTCTCTTGGCTGTTACGTGCATAAACACAGACATAGAAAAGCAGGAGAAACAGTGAAATTTAAAAGCATGCAACTAAAAAGACCTTAATCAATTCTAGTATCATTAATGTGGTGTAGGGGCATATTAGCAAGTAGAAAAAAAATCAATTGAATTTTTTTCTTATTTAATGAAACACCAACTCACTCTCTGCAATTTCTTAGTGTAACCATTGGCTATTTAATTAGTAAAGTGCTATGGGGATGCCCTAATAGAAAAAGGAGGCCTGGCCAGATGTTATAACTAGAAAAGCCTGTCTGGAAGATAATCTGAGTAAAAAATGAAAGTTATTTGCTTACCATAACACTAGGTTCATGTTGTCTTGTTTTCTTCTGCTTCAACCTTTGGGTTATTGGATCCAACCTTGGCACCTTTCAGAAACTGTGAATCCAGGGCTCTGACTCCTCCCCTACCCATAATTCCATAGGTTCCATCAAAATACTTCAGCTCTAGTTTACCTGCTGATAATCAGAAAAAAAAATATTTAACAACATAAGCAGGATAGTCTATAAGATGGACTAAGCTATGGCCATAAAGAGAGAAACCGCAATCAAAGGCTGTTCACAGACAAGGTCCCTAGTGAGGTCCATCCATTCAAAAGGAACACCAGGTGACAATTTTAGAAGGAGAACAGAGGGAGCAATGTTAAACCAGACAAAAACAAGACAAGATGGATCTAGTGTTATGGTAAGTACCTAGTTCTCATATCCAATGTTGACTGTTTTCATCTGATTCAACATTTGAGACAGTTTCCCAAACTACCAAAAAATGCCTGTAGGGTATCAAGGAAGGATATTCCTGAGAATTGTAGAGCCAAAGGACTTGCAGGATCTGGACTGTCCATCAAACCTGTGAAGAGTTGGCCATGTTGGTGCAACACAAATCTCGTCAATATGAACTCTGTGCATAAAAGCAGTAGATGTAGCTGCCACCCTTGTAGAATGAGCCTGTGTTTTTTATGTAAGGATAATGCCATTTGATTTTTTCATACACAAACATTATACAATCAGAAAGCCACCTAGACAGAATGACCTAATGATACAATTTTGCCTAGTTTCACTTTAGAGAAAGCAACAAACAGCTGATCAGATTTTCTAGCATCCTTAGTTCTGCATAAATAAAATCTGAGTTGCCTAAGAACATCTATTACATGTAAAGTATACTCTCCTATATTAGACATTTTGGGGAGGAATACTGGCAAGTTGATAGTCTGGTTAAGGTTCATTTCGGAAACCACCTTAGAGAGGAAATTGAGATTCATTCTCAAAGACACACTGTCCTTATAGAAGACCATATATGAAGGTTTATAGGAATACTTGCAATTCCGAAATCCTCCTTGTAGAAGTAAAAGCCATCAGAAAAAGGATTTTCCATAAAGATATTTTAAATCCTATATGCCTGCATGTTTAAAAGCAGCCTGAGTTAAGGCCTGCAGCATGAAAGTAATGTCCCATGGAGGAATTGAGTCCCTTATTGGGGGGACCTCAATAGGAGGGTCTCTTCAGCAAAGCCTTTGAAATATTTGGCAAAGCAGTGGAAAGTTGACAGAGTCCAATGGGGAAATTGGAAATGGCTGCTAACTGAACCTTGATTGTTGAGAAACTGGAGCCTTTTTGGAAAAGATCTGACAAAGAAGTCCAGGATAGATGGGAGAGGTGCTGAAAGGAGATCTATTCCCTTAGACAATGCCCAGACAGAAAACCTCTGTCATTTGCTAAGATAAGATTTTCTAGTAATTGGCTTTTGTGAAGCTGATAAGATGTAAACCACCAAAGTGGACAGCCTGGCATCTCTGTTCACTGTTAGAATTGGAGGAACCATGTGGTCACCTTCATAGTCTTTAGATCCAGGTGAGAGTGTCCGAATAGTTGACTCGGAAGATCTGGATGGTAGTCCAATGTCTAAGGTTGATATAATAGTCAAGGCTAGAGGAAGGGGAACCAGACTTGAACAGGGGACAGAAAGTATTACTGTGGCTTTGCAGGAATAAATTTTATTGTCAAGGGTATGGGGTAGGAAAGGCATATAGAAGACCCAGGTGCTAATTGTGGACTACAGCATCTCCCAGTGATTGACCCTGTGGAGGGGATCAGGGTAAAGTAACTGTTCCACTTGTTGTTCAGGTATGAAGCAAAAAGATCACAGCAAAGTTGGCCCCATTGAATGAAGATCTATGTCACCACTGCCTTATCGAGGGACCATTCGTGAGGCATAAGAATGGACCTGTTAAGCTTGTCCAGTAGAACACTGAAAGTCCCTGGGATATGCATTGCTATGAGTAAGCAATGGGAAGACTTTACCCATTGCCACACTCTCATAGCTTCTCAGCAAAGTGAATATGAGCAGGTTCACCCTTGCCTTTTGATGTACCAAACTACTGCCATGTTGTCCATCTGCATAGCAATTACACCCTCTGGAAAGAAATCCTGATCAGACTGCAACATGAGAAGGACTGCCCTCATATACATGATACTGATATGGGGACTGGCTTCCATGATTGACCAAGATCCTTGGACCATCTTCCCTTTGAAATGCCCTCTCCAACCCAGGAGGAAAGCAGCCATGGTTACTCTAGCCATTGGAGATGATGGGGAGAATGTTTGGACATACAACACCACTTAGGAGATTAACCATAAACTGATATGCATCCTGCAGGTAGGAGGTTAGACGAATTTGGACACATTGTGGGTGTGATATTAAGGACCACTGAACCAACAGGATCCATTAAAGAACTTTCATGTAATGTTTTGCTAGGGAAAATAGGGTGATCACAGAGGCCATCAACCCTAGCAGCAGGAGAATTAGTCTTGTAGGAGGAGAGGGATGATGAAGAGCATGAACTGCTATCTGACATAGGGATGATACTCTGGATTCTGGAAGTTTGGCTATGGGACTAATCATATTCAAGTGGCATCTGTCTGTTTTGTAGAAGTCAACTGACTCTTTGCTTGGTTAACTGTAGTTCCTAATTGCTGAGCAAGTTGGAGCAAGAACTCCCTTTCTTGGACCAAAAGGTTATTGATTGGAACAGGGAGGAGCCAATCATCTAAATATGAGAACACTTGGAGCCGTAACGGTCTGAGATGCACTGTGACCACTGCCATGCATTTGATGTGCACCCAGTGGGCTGTGGTGAGACCAAAGGGCAGTGTCCTGAACTGGAAGCAATTGGCTTCCAACTGGAAAGGGAGAAATATCCTGGATTGTATCAATATCTTGAATATGATAGTAGGCATCCTGGAGATCTGTGGCACACATCCACTCGTCCTTTCTCAAAACAGGCAGAATGGACTGAACTGTGACCATCCAGAACTTCATCTGATTTACAAACTCTCCAAAACTGGCCTGAGGTCCCCTGTCTTTTTCAGAACTAAAAAGAACCTGGAATAGATTCTGGATCCTAACTGATCTGGGTGGTTGGTACATCAGGAATCCTCCTTTTTCTCTCAGGAAGGAAAACAAAGGGAATAGTATAGCCTCTGGTGATTATCCTCAGCAGCCATGTATCTTGTTTGATGGCCTGCCAGGCTTGAAAGTGCTGGGATAACAGCACCTTGACTGCCTCCAGAGTGTGGCAGTCGGGCAACCCTTCAGGATCGCTGATAGGATTTCTCAGTGAGAGGACCAAGAAATCCCTGATGCTGAGGTGCACTGCTTCCTCTAGGGAAATGTCCACTAAAATTACGTCCCGTCCCCCCCCACCTTGGTAGGGTCTGCCACGGGAGCATCTTAGTTAAAACTCTGAGATTTGAACCACATCATCTTCCCCCCTTTCTGGTTCCTAGAAAAAGTACTTTGAGAGGTGGAGAAGTGGATCCCAACAGCAGATAAGGTTGTACCATCTCACTAGGTCCTGGTGAGCATCTCCATAACCTTCGAACAGAGGGGTAGAACCTTCAAAATGAAAGTTAATGAAGGATATTTTGAAGCCTTCTGCAAAGTCACATAATCACAAGCAGATTTGCCAGGGGATGGCTATGCCTGTGTACCTTCTGCTCTAGCCATTCTATCAGCTGCATTAGAAAGCAGACAAATGGATACACTGGACATCAATTGTAGGGTAGACAGTTTGGACTACACTGATTTCTGGATGTCCAATGATAAGTTATGAGTCAAAAACCTTAACTATTATCTGAGAGTGACTTGGTAGGCTTCTTGGTCAGGTCTCTCTGAAAACATATCATATGGTAAAGGTAGATGTTATGTGATCCTATCTCGCCTACATTCTGAATGATGGGTTCGGAGCCGATCCCTCGGCTCCGACTCGGCACGCTTATGCCAAAGAGCGAAGTCTCTTATTGGCTGAGCTTACTATATCCCAGGATGCACCACCACCAGTCCCCCAGATCTCGTTTGCCGCTTCCCTGCGAAGACGTGGTCTCGAGCTGGCTGGGCTGAGTAGTTTTATTAACTAACTTTTCTGTCAGTTTTTTGCTGTTTTTTGCTCACAAAAGCTGTTTTAACGGCTATCGCTAACTTTGTATACGATTTGGATGGTTAAATTGTTGTGTGTGATTGGGTTCAGTTTGTTTTCGGCCCCCCCTCCATCCAGGGCCTTCCCGGACTGTCAACCTTAATACTTTACAGGGTCTCTAGTAATTATATAATTGGTTAGAGTTACCTGTTCTTTTTACAGGAAGTGTTTGCATTAGTTATTACTGTAAGCTTAGATTTATCAGCAGTAAAAATTTAGTGTACTTTCCTGTCAGAGTGACTAGATTTGTGTATCATCATGTCTCAAACCCCTAGGCCTTCGGGCTTTAAAAAATGTTCGAAATGTGGGTTTAAAATGTCTATCACAGACGATCATTCGCTCTGTGTATATTGTCTCGGGAAAAGCACTTGCAGGAGTCATGCAGTGTATGTCACGCTTTTTCCTCAAGGGTCCTCCAGGAGAGGAAAAATAAATTGATTCTTAAGGGGTTAGTTAAACCTTCCTTTGAAGAAGCCTTGGCATCCTCTCCTGCTCCAACCAAAAGAAAAGGGCTTGGTTCCGACCAGTCCGTCGGACCCGGCTGCCAAGAAACTTAGGCAGGCCTCTCCTTGGCTCCAAAGACTTCGGAGCCGAGGTTGGAACGGTCTGCCTCGATGCCACCAGTATCGACTCCTCTGGCTTCGGAGCCGATGGCTGGGGCATCGAGAGGCGGGTCACCTTCGTCGGCTCCACTGCTCTCGGAGCCGACAAGGGTCGCCCGCTCAGACACTTCCTCCTCGGCGCCGAAGTCTACCTCGGCACCGATGGAATCTGCTGTGAGTATTCCCTCGGCGCCGATACTCATCGAGTCGCCTCGGAGCCGGTCCCCTAGCCCTTTGGGGCCGATGGAGAGGCCTTCGAACCCGTTCTGTTTCCTCTCGGTCTTGAGGATGTCGGATTCTGATATAGACAGGGTGCTCCAGAGACTGTTCCAGTCCCCAGTCTTCCAAAAATTTGTTTCGGTTCCGACCCAGCTGGTTTGAGCCGATGACCTTAACCCACCCGTTGCCATTCCTCCTCCGACCGCTTGGCTCCGTCGGAGCAGGTGCTGTTGGAGCCGGTGGAGATCTCAGGGTCGGCTCCGACCCTTACTCCAACCAGGCCTCGGGTCCGAGTTTAGTACGCGGACTTCTTCGGCTGGACCCGGGGTGATGTTTGGGACCTATGCTTTCGGTTCCGAGCCTCCCCTCAGTGCTTGCTGCGGGACTTCCGTCGGCTATCACGGCTCGAGTCCGGACACTCCCAGGATTCTGGGGTCCGGCTTTCAGGGCCATGAGGAGTGCCTTGGCCAAGTCCTCTTCGCCATCTCTCGGTTTTACCAGCACCTTCCCTGGGCGTGGAGACTGGGTCTTTGGCAGTTCCCCTGTCCGTAGCCAGCGGAGCCCGAGGCCTGAGGTTACCCCAGTGGGGTTCCCCTCCTCCTGAGGGTTCTTCGGAGTTGTCTTCAGAGGAACCCCCAAGGAAGAGATCGTGCAAGAGGAAGCACGTGGACTCCCGAGTCTATTACATCGGACACTGATATGGATGATGCGGAGGGGTCCCAGTCGTCCTCGGATGATGTCTCATTTGCAGACATCTTAGAGATCCTCAAACAACGAGGCGGCTGGATATCCAAACCCCCCTCTGCTGATGAATCAGTGCTCCTCAAGGCCTTTGGGGCTCAGCCCTCCGCCTCCTGGGTGTCTCCGCCCTTCGACGAGCTTCTGGATTTAGTTTGTCGTAGGGCGTGGGAACATCCAGATACCGTGGAACCAGTCCCTTCTCGTCCAAATAAATTTTTATCTGCTCCCCCCGAGAAGGAGTTCCTTACTAAAGGCGTGGCTGTAGATGCCATGGTGGTGGCATCTGCTACACAACAGGGCGTGGCAGAGGCTTCAACGTCCATCCATCCTCCTAATAAGGAGTCTAGGAGTATGGATAGGTACGGGAAGCACACCCTGACTTCAGCGGCCTTTACCTTAAGGTCTCTGAATTATTTGGCACATTTTACCAGGCTTCAGAGGGATCTGGTCAAGGAGTTGTCAGATTCCCTCTCGGGTAACCTACCTGAGCAGCTAGCCCAGTCCGTTAGCTCTCAGTTGGCTATCCTTACGTCAATTTCTAACTCGTCCATGAGGCTCATTTCCTATGCGGCCGAAGGGGCGGGTAGAGCGGCAGGCACAGGCGTGGCTCTACATAGACAAGCCTGGCTCCGCTTGTGTCAGTTTGCGGAGGCCTTCAAGTCTTCCTTCGCCGACGCTCCCTTTGATGGGTCCTCATTGTTTGGACCCAAGGTGAAAGACACCCTTACCCGCTGTGAGCAAGAGGGAAAAACGTTATCTGCCGTAGGTGCCCGTTATTCCACTCCCTTTCGGCCTTACCCCAAGGCTAAAGGAGGAAAATGTGGTTCCGAAAATCTCGCAAGTTTTTCTCCCAACAGCAGGAAGATTCCCCGTCCAGAGGCAGAGGGCGGGGAAATTTTTCAGGGAGACGCCGTCCCAGAGGCGGCAGAGGGCCCGCAATTCTGGAGACCGCGAGTCCTTTCGTGGCTCTTCAGCCTCCCACACGTCATGAGGGATTGCCCGGCTGTGCTGCTCGGAGCCAGTCGGGTGTCGTTTCGCCAAGCACCTAAATGCCTGGGAGTCAATCACTCAGGACAGATGGGTGCTTCGGATCATTGCCGGAGGTTACTCCATCCCATTCAAATACTCACCCCCACCGTCCAAGAGAATCCCGGACCCACCACCCAGTCAAAGGAAATAGCAGCCGCAGAAGCTTTAAAGCTGCTAGAAAAGGAGTCATCAACCGGTCCCCACAGACCAGATCGGATCAGGAAATTACTCCAGGTTCTTTTAGTGCCGAAAAGACAGGGGACCTGAGACCAATATTGGATCTCAGCAGACTGAAACAATCCGTCGAAATCCAAATTCGAATGGTCACGTTACAATCCATTCTCCCGTTGTTGGAGAAGGATGTTTGGATGTGCTCCATAGACCTCAAGGACGCGTATTATCACATACCGATACATCAGGCGTCCAGAAGGTATCTGCGCTTCAGCCTGGGAGTCAGTCATTACCAATTTTGTGCTCTGCCCTTTGGTCTCACCACAGCCCCAGGGTGTTCACCAAGTGTTTGGCAGTAGTGACGGCTCACCTGAGAAGTCTTGGATTCCAAGTGTTTCCCTATCTCGACGACTGGCTCCTGACTGCCACCACCAGGCATCTACTAATGGACAACCTCAAAGCCACCATCTCCCTGGGTGTTTCCCTAGGGATTACATTCAATTGGTCAAAGTCTGTCTTGCTGCCCTCTCAGCATAAAGTTTATAGGAGCAGAGATAGACTCAAGATTGATGCGTCTTTCTTCCTGCCGAAAGGATCCGAACTTTACAGGGCCAAGTTCAAGCTCTGATCTCGAGATCCAAAGCCCCAGCCAGGATGGTCCTACAGGTTCTAGGCTCAATGTCTGCCACGGTTCTTTTAGTTCCTCTAGCAAGGTTACACATGAGGATTCTTCAGTGGCTCTTGTCAACTCAATGGTCCTTTCAGGATCTTCCCCTCAATCATCACATCATGATTACGGAAATATGCAAAGGGACCTTCGCTGGTGGCTTCAAACATCCAACTTGGATCAGGGAAAACCCTTTGTTCTCCCCCCTCCAGTGGTTACCCTGACGACAGATGCCTCCCAGATAGGGTGGGGGGGGCATTGTCTGGGCAGGCTAGTTCAGGGCTCCTGGCTTCCGGAAGAAGCTCTTCTCCACATCAACGTGTTGGAGATGAGGGCTGTACTTCTATCCCTACAGGCCTTACACAAGTTTCTTCCTCAGGGCATCATCGCCATCCACACAGACAACATGTCGGTGGTTTGGTATCTGAACAAACAAGGAGGGACCAGATCGTATCCCCTTTGCAGAGAGGCCATGAGAGTGTGGGAATGGGCTGTAGCTACCAACCGCTTCTTGGTAGCGACCCACATCCCGGGAAAGTCAAATGTATTGGCGGACAAATTAAGCAGGACAATTCTCTCTCCTCACGAATGGTCTCTAAACCGCACAGTAGCAGCCCAGGTTTTCAAGAGATGGGGGCGCGTGCTGCGACCTATTTGCAACTCCACAAAACACCAAGTGCCAGAGGTTCTTCTCCTTGATTCCACATCAGGAAGTACCAGCCATGGATGCTCTAGCACAACCTTGGCCAACAGGGCTACTTTATGCCTTTCCTCCAATTCCACTCCTTCCAAAAGTTATTCAAAAAGCCTCTCAACTGGGGTCTTCAATGATTCTGATTGCCCCATACTGGCATCGTCAGATATGGTTTCCTTACCTGAAAAAGCATGCAGTGGACGATCCGTGGACCTTAGACCTGATCCCGGATTTGCTAATCCATCAGTCGGGACATTGGCATCAGTCCCTTCAATCTCTAAAATTGACAGCTTGGCTCCTCCACTTCCAACCTTAGTTAGAAGGCACACACTAGACCCGGAAGTTGTTCACATTTTATCTTGACCCACAAACCCACCACTAACAAATTGTACCTCAGTAAGTGGAAGAGGTTTGCTATCTGGGCTCAACTCAAGGGCTTAGACCCTATCACTGCTCCTGTCCCAGAGGTTTTGAAATTCTTAACATCCCTGTTTAATCAGGGATCTTCTGTCTCAACTATTAAAGTCCAACTAGCTGCTATCTCGAAATTCCATGAATCCACGGATCCTCCTTTGATGAGCAGCAGACTATGCAAAACGTTCATTAAAGGTGCCAGTCTGTTAAGACCACCAGTTTTCATCCTGCACCTCCGTGGGATCTTGATTTGGTGCTTGCATTAACATCCACCCCTTTTGAACCGGCTGCTACATGAATTAAAATATCTGTCTTGGAAAACGGCATTCTTAGTGGCTATTACCTCTGCAAGGAGAGTCTCAGAACTTCAAGCCCTGTCTATTAAACCACCGTACTTGATTTTCCACAAGGATAGAGTATCACTTAGGCCTAATCCATCCTTTGTCCCCAAAGTCTGTTCTAGTTTCTGTCTTCAACAATCTCTAGAGCTACCAGTTTTCTTTCCAAAATTCTCTAATGAAGCAGAATATACTCTCCATAAATTGGATGTTCACAGGCAATTACGCTTCTATTTAGACAGGACTCAGCAACTTCATAAGTCAGACCAGTTGTTTGTGTCCTTCTCAGATAATAAATTGGGCCAAACCATTACAAAGCTACAATCTCAAAATGGATCAGAGATTGCATAACTCAGGCCTATTCTTCTTCTTGAATAAACAACTTACATCATCTATCAAAGCTCATTCTACAAGAGCTATGGCTACTTCTATAGCCTTTCATTCCAAGCTCGCTATATCGGAAATTTGTGCTGCGGCTACTTGGTCCAATCCGCACACTTTCATTTCCCACTACAAATTGGATGTGGCATCTAGAGGACGAGCTTCATTTGGTTCCACGGTACTCAGGAGTGTTTTCCAGTGAGCCACCCAGGATTCAGGTGCTAGGGACGCTGTCCCATCATTCAGAATGTAGGCGAGATAGGATCACATAACATCTTTTAGTTATGTACTCACCATAACTTCAGATGTTTGGGATCCATCTCGCCTACATTCCTGATACCCACCCTCCTTCCCCCTGCCTTGCAGATCAGAAGAGATTGAACGGTTTTGAGCTCCACTGTTTTTTATCTTGTTCATCTGACGATGTTATATAAGCAGGGTATGCATGTGTGCATGTATGCGGACAAACTAGATCTGGGGGACTGGTAGTGGTGCATCCTGGGATATAGTAAGCTCAGCCAATAAGAGACTTCGCTCTTTGGCATAAGCGTGCCGAGTCGGAGCCGAGGGATCGGCTCCGAACCCATCATTCAGAATGTAGGCGAGATGGATCCCAAACATCTGAAGTTATGGTGAGTACATAACTAAAAGTTCACTCTTAAGTGCAAAAATTGCTGATCCATGCATCTATTTCCCAAACCTGTCCAATGCCCTTGACTCCGTGTTAAGGGAATGGACAGATGTACTCTTTTCTGAGTGTTCCTTCTTGGCTGCTGCCACAACCATAGCATCAACTGGAGACCCTTGCTCCAGTGTGCTCTGTTCTTTGGGGCAAACAAGATCTTGTCTGGTTTCCTTGGACTCAGCTCCATCACATCAGGAGCCTTCCGTGTCTGCTGCTCCACCAGATGTATGAGGTAAATGCAGGTAGTACTACCTAACAGGTAGAAAAGCCAGCACCAAAAGCTTTGAGGAACACGGACTCCTCAGTAGAGGACACATCAGTGGACCCAACCCCCTTGCTGTTTCATCAATTCCAGAATATCACCAAATGTGACGTCTTCCAGAAAGGAGCATGGGAACCCTTCATCATCAACCAAATATGTGTCTTCCATGACTGACTGTAGAGAAGAGTTCAAATGTTTCCTTTTGTGTCTGTTTCCAAGACCCTGCCACATTTGGGCTTCTGGGGAAGGGTCAGAATCAGACTGGGAACTTGCACTGCAGGGATCCCGAGTGCTAAAAGAGGCTGACTGCACCAGTCAATCAAGTTGTAGGAGCTCAGACTCATTATCCAGTGGAGGTCAGGATACACTTGATCATGGCAGAGACACCTCTTTTCTTGGTCTAGAAGGAACCCTTTCAAATCCCTCAGATGTCTCAAAAGCCAAGGACATGTTAGGAGCTGAAGAAGCCCTCCTTAGATCAAAAAAAGGGGCAGGATGAGCAATCTCTGCTCCACGGCAGTTTAGCACCTACACACTGAGAGGGAGAGAGAGCTCTGACAACTTAAGGGTCGACCCAGCCTCTCGAGCCTCAACTCCATGGCTTTGGCTTCTAGACTTGTCCCAATCTGACAGACTCAGTGAGTAAGGGATACCATCCAAGTAAAAAGGACTATTGGCTCTGAAGTAGGTGCTGTGTGGAGGCTTGGATCAGTGGACTTTTGATCTGATGGTCATATTGGAAATGGAGGTACTAACAGAGAGGTGGACAGAGCCAAACCTAGTGTGCTTGAAGGGTACACTGCCAGGAGGACCCCCAGTTGAATCAGCATTCATGGGAAACCTCCACATAATCCTGTCAATATCTGCTATGGTAAAGCTCCTTGTGGAATGAAAGGACCTCAAAACTGAAGCCACTGAAGAGGTATGGGAGGAATGCCTCCTGGGAGGAAAGGAGAATGTAGCCCATGACTAATCAGCTTCAGTGAGAAGTGTGGAGGTGGCACTGGTGAACAGATCCAAAGTGTTTCTGGATCTGAATACTCTGGTGTCTTTGGAGCTGTACCCAAAACTTCTGCCAGATCCATACAGTGCTTTCTAGGCCTCTTTTCTAATTAATTTTCTTTTTACCTTATTTTCTTTTGTTTTTGTTTTTCCCTCTCTGTCTCCTTAGAAGGTTTGATTTTTTTCAGCTTTCTTGGCCAGAGGAGAAGACTCAGAAGAAACAGTGTGTGTTAACATTTCCTCTTGGATGGGAAGAAGGCCATCAAGGACTAATCTGTCCTTGCTTCACTGTTAGACTTCCATACCTAATGAGGCACATGCATCACAGTCACTGTCCAGGTGTGCCACACCTAGACACGAGTGAGGGTCCTGTGGGGAATTTTGTTTTCACTGGCTGAGCACTCCTTGAATTTTGTGACCTTGTTTGACATAACGGAATTCACAAAACCTCACAATAACAGTTAAACACAAAGAAACCACACCAAAAAATAGTAATACAAAGAATCAAAGAAAAAAATCAACACCCTTGGCTAAAGAAGATAATAATTGAGAGAGAGGATACGCCAACTTGCTCATAGGAGGCTAGAAAGACAGGAGAAAATATACTCGGAAACATTTTTTTTAATAAGGGAAGGCAATTTAAACGAGCTTTAGAAAAAAAAAATAGAACTGAACCTACAGCAACAACTCAAAAAAGATATTGCCTATCTCGCAAGTTCAAGATCAGAGCCCTTGTAGACCACATTTTTCTGACAGACACATCAAATGAGACCTGAGGTAATGGGGACAGAGGGAATTATGGGTAGGGGAAGAGTCAAAGCCCTTAATCAACAGCTTCTAAAAGGTGCCAATCTCGGATTGGATCAGATCCAATAACCCAAAGTTTGAATTGGATGAAAACAGGCATCATTAGATCCGCATTTATGTACTGAAATTTACAGTTGTTAAAGCATGAAGAGCTGTAAATGATTCAGCTTCGTATGCAACCCGAATAAATAGCTTATGGTTACTCCGCAAATTAGCATGGTACAGCCAGTACAACCAGAACAATTTTAAAGAAATATTTGTTTTGCATAAAAATAGTCATGTAACACTGCTACTGCCACAGAGTAGCACATAGCCTTAGTCAAACTCAACAAATCTAACATTAGATGCACGCACATTTAATATGCTTGCAGCCAGTACAACAAAATTTGTAAAAAATAAATCATTTATTAATCTATTGTATATACATAAAAATAGGCTTCCCTCACATATCAAGCAGAGTATGTCCCTGGAAACCTTTAAAACCAATCTAAATTATTGGATGTATGATCTCTTAGTTTCTACTAGGTAAGCAGTCCAGGAGACCATTAAAGAGCCCATCCCAATTTTTCAATTGTTCCAAACCACTGTTTGATTAATTAACTTGCTCAAGGTCACATAGGAGGCAAAGAAGATCTTGAGAATAAACCTGTACTATGGAAAGCAACTCATTAACCATTCTTAACCTTAATCTTCTGTGCTAATTGACAGACTTCACCTGAGATGTTTGATACCCGCGGTGGTGGTGCTGCGGTAGCGTTGTCACCTCGCAGTAAGACGCTGTCCAGTTCGATTCTCAGCTAGAGCGTCTTCTGCGTGGAGACATGCGTGAATGGGCGTACCTTCGTTGAAGGTTGTGCATCAGGGCTGGTAACTCGGCACGTAAAACTCAACTACCAATCATTAGCGGACCGGAGTTCCGCTGTGGCGACCCCTAACTGGGAAAAGCCGAAAAGACACAACAACCTGAGATGTTTGATAATATACTTAATGGAGGAAACTATTAATCCCTCCCATCAATATTAGTTAATATGGCTGAGCTCCTTGCTGGTCTGTTTAGCTGTAAGCTTAGTAAGGGCCTATGAACCTGAGGTAATGTAATGCAAATTTGTATTTAGGAAAGGATGCAAGTTATGCATAAAACTGAGTTGCACTATAGTAAAGTTACACAGATGGATTGTGATTCCTAGACAACTATACAATAAAGCTCTCAGTCACTTAGGTAAAGAATCAGGGGCAAAGACCTAAAATCAGGAGGAGTTTTTAACTATAGTTTTTAACATTGAATGTTAGTAGAATAATAGGATTTCACCCAAAATTTATTTCCCGAAGATTAAGAAGCCTGAAACTCTAACGACTGGCATTATTTAGTTACTGTAATCATGAAAAATTACCAGAATTTCAAAAATTTTATGGTGGACAGGCCAAATTTTGAGGCAAGATCAGAAATACACTGCAACATGAGGGACACTGGAGAGCAGTGCCATAAAATAAAGCACAAGGCAGATACTAAGTGGATGTGATGCATTATTCAGGCCAAGTCAAAGTAATACAAATGAAGATTTGCTCTTTGGAAAGTACTACGTCAGAAAACGTGTCCAGTGCTTAGACTGAATAAACAGGTGGAACAAACCACAGTTAAACTGTTGCATTAACAGGAACTTAAAGTGCAGGGGCCTAGAACAGCAGTAAAATAAAAAACACAGTATTTAATACTGTAAAACTGGTAATATCCTATACTAGTAATGTAGTGGATGTTGGTGCCATGTGCCCAGCCAAACCATGGCACAGAGAGTTATGCTTAAGGCAGAGCTTTATCAGCCTACCTAGTCAGGAGCTCAGAGTCTTCTACAGTGCTGACAACATGTACTCTATGACATTTGAGTTTGACTTGTAAGCCTTGCCAGCAGAGAACAGTGCAAGTGTAAGCCAATCTGCCAGAAGCCCAACCTTCCACATTTGTCAGCATCTTGCATATATTAGTAGCCTTAGTTGGTGACACATCTAGTATGTGTCAGCATGTGAAGAGATGTTCAACAATCTTACTTGCTTTGCAAAGGAATGCCTATACCTGTCATTCCAAGGCTTCCACGTGTTAAAGCCTTCCTATCCCCATAGTGCCTTTCAGGCAATGTTCAGCTAGTGGATATTCCAACATAACTAACATAGCAAATCCAAAACAGGATCCCATAAAAGTGGCTCTGCTCAGTACTAGAAGTCTTGAAACAAACTTCCAGACCTTAAAGATCTCCTGCATTTGGAACAAATATATATCTATGTAATTACAGAAACTCAATTTGAAAGTTCAGAAAGCATTCCCTCCAAACCTGGGTGTTATGCCTATCATGCCATCAGACCTGATGGCAATTCAGATAGTGTCTCCATATTAAGGACTATATCACCTCTAGACAGATTCCCAGAGACCCACAAATGGAACTCGTTCATCTCCAAATAATGCTAAACAGGACTGTCAGTTTAGCCTCTTACATGACACCATCTACGTCCCTTAAAAGTCCTATAAGGTTCCTAAATGTATTCGATGAAGTCTCTGTAAACATGAACTCCATTATTTTGGGAGACTTTAATTACCTCTCTGTAAACAAGTGCCTATACTTCCAAATCCAAAGCCTGCTTATTTTTGGGACCTGATAATATATCTGTTTAATAAATGGTAAGCAATCACGGGCAGAGACACTCTTTTAACATGTTTAACCTGAGTTTAGCTACTGGCTTTGTCCCTGAGGTTTGGCAGACAATAGTGATGCCACCCACAAGGGTGGCCCTTCTACTAATCCCAAGAACTATAGGCACCATCAGCCTGACAAGTCTTACAAAGCCATAGAGCATATTATAACTGACCTGATAAGCTGTTACTAAAAATCTCATCAAGATAGACCCACATCTGTTTGGCTCAGTCAAGAATAGATACCACCTAATGAATTTGGTCAACTCTGAAAGGGTAACACAGGCTATTGATGGCGGGCATGCTGTACTCGCAGCATCCATTGAACTGGCCTAGGCATTTGGCTGCATCCTCCATGCTAGCATAGTTACGAATATATCTGTAACGCACTAAATTTACTATGTAGTAAGTTAATAAATTGACTGAACCAGTGAAACCCATACCATGTGGGTTAGCAGGTACCTCATCATATAGTATGAAGGTGACCAGTGGTGTTCCACAGGGCTCACTGCTGGGACCTCTTTTGTATTCTCCAGACCATGGACTACAACCTCTGGCTAACCAAATTTGTAGATGACTATAAACTGGGCGTTATTGTCATACCTGGTATGCTAAACATGTGTTCAAATTAAATGGTAAAAAATACAGTACTGTCACATTTGGCAAAACAGTCCCTCCCCCCAGCATACAATATAGACAGCACCCAGTTTGAAAATGTTACTGAAGACCTTGGAACCTGGGCTGATAATTCGCTGTCATTTGATCATTATGTAAGAGTAGTCCAGAAGGTCCTTCTACTTAGAGCAACTAATTGCCAGTGGAATATCTTCATCGTCTCCTTGTGTTCAGTATTGATTAGGTCAGTTATTGAATACAATGCTCTCTTTGGGCTATAACTCACTAGACGTATCAAACAAGTAGGAAGACCCCAGACATTCCTAACTGAGATGAACACTGGCTTAAAAATACTAACCTACCAGAAAAGACTGGAAGCACTGACCCTTTATTCAGCATCTTACAGACGTCTGAGAGGGATATATGCCTTGCCTTCTATGGGATTAGGGACCAAGTAGTTCTGGCTCCCTTGCTTTTTTTTTTTTAATGGTTCCACAAATAGCAGAACCGAGGAACTAAATTTTCATCAGCATTTCTGGAATTGACTCTCCCTGCAAATCAAGGGGTATGATGTGTTATCTTCCTACAAATAGAAGCTGGCTGATTGGATGGGTATTCACAAATTCACCTCTGGCTTATCTGGCCTAGCCCTCCCTGAAAATGGAGGTACAGTGGAAGAGTAAATAACAACAAGGAGTAAATGGCTGCCTTGTACTTCCTAGGATTCAGACATCACAAGTTCTCCAGAGTCACTTTCTGCCATACTTGTCATCTTCTTCTGCCTCTGACCCTCAACTTCCTCTCTCTAAAAAAAATAGTCTTGTTAATTCAGACTTGAACCTTCCACATCCTTGCTAGCCCCTTCCAACAGTCAATCTTCTCTCTCTCTCAAATGCACATGCAAACAAACTTTTTATATGATAATACAGTAGTCTGTATCATGTTCTTCCTACTTTTCCCCATCCAGTTGGCCATCTTACTAGCTCTACTTTGTAAGCTTGACTTCCTTTTCTGTTTCACCTCCAGCACTAGAATCTTGTCTCTTCTGGCAAATTAAGTAAAAATGGTTATTTAATAAGTGTTTACTCTAGACTGTTCTGCATCTTATTTATCACTGTGTGCTATGTAATTGGTTACTGACTGCATTATGGGACGCATTTTGTCATCAAACATTAAATGGTCTTTTCTAAGACTGGATAATTAGTCTCCATAGCTGCATCATTATTTACAAGGCAGTTTTGCTAACAATGTTCTAGCCTTAAACCGCATCAAAACAACAGGCATTAGGAATCTTATAGTAACCAGAACAGATAAGGTTCAGAGGTTATATCATTCATATTCATATGCAGCCTCCCAGTTAATGCTAAACAAGGTTACTCTTTCAATATTCATTTTCAGATTAACAGTGCATTTTGAACACATTGACATCATGAGATGCAATAAATGACTAATGAAAAACATGCTATTTGTGTTGCATCTCATGCCAATTGCATCCATTACCTCTTTCATGATTTACAAGATCCATCGCCTCACATTTCACAGTGTGATCCACGACAAAAGTTGGGAGGTAGACATTGGCTCCAAAGTCAATGAGTAGCTTAATATACTCTGTGCCACAGCCATGTTTTAAGCAGGAGTCCAGCACAGTTTTAGGATGATTAAGCCTTGCCAGTACTTCCTCATCTATGCAGTTATAATCCGGGTCTGCTCCATACACAAGTAGGATTTTAAAGCACTCTAGTTGTCTATAAATAGCTGAGAGATAAAGTGGTCCACTGCATATTGCGGGATTCCTGGCCCAGCCAGCAAGTTTCTGCCTGACATTGATTTCTGCATCATGATTTAGCAGTTCTTTTATTATCTCCACATTTCCTTGCCTTGCAGCATTTAGCAATGGAGAACAGCCATTGTGTATGCTTCCATTGGGATCGGCCCCTGCTGCAAGCAATGCTTGAACACACTCTAAATGTCCACCTCGAACAGCGATGAAGAGTGGAGTCTGTGCTTTCACATCTAAACTATCTACTTCTGCTCCAAAGCTGAGAAGCACTTCTAAACATTTCAAGTGGCCCTCACAAGCTGCCAGACGAAGAGGGGTTCCAGGGATACCCCAGCCACTTCGTCTGTTAATGAATTTCTTGTATTTTTCTTGAGACAGGAGTTCAGCAAGCAGCTTGTGGTCATCATTTGATACTGCTTGAAAAAGCAATTGGCTTTCCTCATTGCCTTGTTCTTCTTCTTTAGCTTGAAGCATTGAAAACATCTTTGTAACATCTACCAGAGACATTGTTGTTTGATCTTTTAGTATCATATTTTTCGAATGTCATCTGTAGTCCAAAAGGGAAGAGAGAAAAAACTCAAAATATATACTGTGTTTCTGTGAGCTTTCACATAAACATGCACAGTTCTGCATTAAAGAATTGAATTCCATATTCATCCAACTATTATATGAAGTTCAAAAAACACAATGATTCAAAGGGTATATTGCACCTTCTAGTGGGTAACTGGTAATTTATAGAGAGCAAAATTATAGACATACTTGGGCACCAGCAAAACCCTACATTAGCAAGAAATCACCCGCTCAAGGAGCCCCCAAACAGAGCTCCTCCAAACCAACTTCCACGTTTTTTCTTAATAAAGGATGCAAGGTAAGTAATTTCCTTTCATCAGAAGTTAATCTGTAAAATTGAATAATTCAAAATTAGATGAGAAGTATACAGGAACATTTTACCAGGCAAGCAGAACTTTTTAAGGCATCTTTACAGCAAAATGACCAAAAGATAAAACAGAAAAGAGCATTCACTGTTGTGGGTGAAAGACTCAAGCAAAAATAGATGAACACAAGATTTCATGTAAAGTAAAATAATAGGATGATAAACAAATAAGAAAACCTGGAAACAGATGCTTGTCTTTCAGGAAAAAAAAGGAAAGGCAAAACATGTCAGCATGTTTTACAAGATAACTTCTCAAAGTACATGCTCTTCAAAATTGACTATTTTTTTGGTTGAAAGCCACCGGGATTAACTAAATAGTATGCTAAACCAAATGCACCACCCAGACCAGTCATTGTCAAATTTCTATCTTTTTTGTACAAAGACTTGGTAATAAAAAACAACCTGGAAAAATCCCCCTGCAAAGGTTGGATATAACCAGTGCAGGTGGGACAATTTTTATTCTGTAAAAAACACTGAGAATAGGAAAGCAATGCAGGTCTTTGATTACAATCTCAGACAAAAGAAAAGTTCATTCTCTTTGCCCTGCCAGAATAAACTGGTGTATGCACATGAGCAGAAGAGTGAAGCTATACAAGAAATTTACAATTACAGACATACTTTTACATGAACAAGCTCTTATATTTTAAGTGGACTTCTGTATAAAAACTTTATATTTGTTGTTTGGCACCGGTGACCATACCACTTGCTTAGATGCAAAATGAAAAAAAAAGTAGTAGCTGAACTTGTTCATAACCATTTAGATATTGAGACCTTTGTTTCCGTTGTCTTTGCTCATCTGTTAACACCCTTGATGGATGAAAAGTGACCCCATTATCACCTCCCAAAAGTGAGTCCATAATAAAGTAGGTTTGTGAGCTTTAAAAGCATAGTATTGTATTCTGAAAGGTATAAAATCATAATTATTTTAGCATTTACACTTTATTGTCCCACTGCTTATTATCTTTACATCAGCTGAGCTTTATAAAATGTGGATGCAAGATCTTTGAATTGTGCCATTAGTTTTATAGGTATATACTAGGCTAACGACCACCAGGGCTTTTATAAGCCTAGCTGTGCAATCCAACTCAGTTGTATCCCTACGTATCATGGGCATTTGTTAGGAGTGGGTATGTTAGGAACTTTCTAGAGGTTATATGGGGGAGGGGTATGCTAATTTGGGCATTACTGCCTGCCTCTATCTATCAGAGGCATGGGAGCCAGACCTGGGTGGAATTTCCGATTTCCCATCCATTGGTCAAGGTTACCCTTAAATAGGGTCAGGGATAGACTCTGCTTCTCATGGATGAGGAGCCTGTTTCAAAGCATAGGGATCCTTTGAGCCACGTCTGTCTCACCCACATCTTATTTATGTCACAAGTAAAATTTAAATCCTTGAATATGGTGGTTCTGATGCTGTTCATTTTGTGAATGTGCAAAAGCTCTATCAGAGCTGGATCAAAGGATGCCTTGTATGCCAGGCATAGATTGCCTCTCTGAAACCTGTAGGAGACGGAGTATAGAGATAGGGCTTTAAGGTGATCCATACAGGACAATGTGTTTATACTCTGGATTCTCCTATTAAGGAAACTTTGTGGATGTTCCAGCTTTTGCATATGTCTGATCAAGTGTATGCCAAAGGGGGCATTATACTCAATGATGGGTCTGATAAGGCCAAATAAAGTGGCACTATTGCTTCCTTGAACCTGCATGACATGCTCTGAATTATAAGTTGGGTGACATAGAATGGTTTCCTTACTGCCTTGGCCACATGTTGGTCAAAGGCCAGATTACTATCTACATATGTCCTCAGATCCCTAACTATCAGGTCAACTCTTAGGGTGCCTTCTTGATGGAGTTATTGGCCTAGGTGTCAGTTTTCACAGAAGGCACTATAATTCATTTCTTGGCTTTGAGTTTTACTCCATGATTTTGCAACCAGTCATTTGTCTGTGTTGGCCCTCTTGTAAGATGTTTGTGTCATGAGGGAATCTATGATAGCTCCCAGTTTGCAGTCATCCACAAGCTTAGTCATCCAAAGGCCCTTGACATTAGCCTTCACCTCCAAGAAGTAGATGCCAAATAGAAGCAGTCCCATCATGGAGCCCTGAGGTACCCCACTGGCTATCTCTTAGTGGAGGTGGTATCACCAGTCCTGACTTTGTATCCTGTCTAGGATCCAGTTCAGTGACTTTGTGAACTGTACCCAAGTGGGGTATTGTATAATCTAGGTGTACAGATAGGTGGTATGCACTGCATTCCATTGCCTTGGTGACATTCTCAAAGAAGTCCACGAAGATTAGAAGGCATGACCTTCCCCTGACAAAGCCAAACTGGGTTGGATCCAGTGTCTGAAGTTTGCTTATGTCTTTGTTGATCATTTCCATGATAATTCATTCCATGGTTTTGCATATTAGATTAGTTGGACTACTAGGTCTGTAGATGTTCATTGTGTTACCCTGCTGCAGTCATCACACTTGGGTTATCCTGCCGTCAGGCGGTCCCACAGTTGGCCTGAATTCCAAAGTCTTGGTCCGGCATCGGTTGCTGTCGCTTCTTCCCTGACATCAGTGCGTCAAGGGTATATAAGAGGCATCTGACGCCATTTTCTCCAGTCTTTCTTGCCGCGCGGTGCCCGAAGCAGAAGCAGTTCACAACGACACCTGAGATTTTCGATTTGAATTTCAGTCCGAAGTCTTCAATAAAGCTAAGTACCCCATTGGGGAACATTTTCTTGCCTCAGTCCCATGTCAGAAAAAGTTAACAATTGCATTTCTTGTGGGAAGCAAATACCTCATAAGGACTTCCATTCCTATTGCATTCCTTGTCTAGGCCCAGACCACGACGTCACATGTTGTCGGTTTTGCACTAGGTGTAATAAACGCACTATCAAACGCCATTTTGACTTTGCACGGCATTACTTTTGTAGGAAATTCAATTATATCATGCCATCGGAGCAGCCGACGACCGCAATTCATAAAAAACGCAAGGATAAGGACAGGCAGCCTAGGAATAAAACAGACCCCGAGGCCTCAGCTGGGCCTGTCGCCGGTTCTCCAGTTTTCAGTGAGGCACCTATGCAGCCCCTGATGACTGCAGAGCTTGAACCCCAGACAGCTGCCGACTCCCAAGCGGAGTCTACTAGGCCGACGCAGCCATCTACCGACACCGGAGCAGATTTACACCGGTGCAGAGGAAACACCTTCGGTTGCAGAAGGTGTCTTCAGACCGACTACACTCACCATTAAATCGTATGCTAAACTTAAAACTCCTTTAAAACCTAAGAAAACTGTTCATCAGTCTACAGGTCAAGACCTCATGCCTAAGAAACAGATGCTTAAGATGGCTGAAGATTTAATTACCCTTATCAGGGGTTCTCATCCCCCTCCTGATAAAAGACCAAGACAAGAGGAGGATTATGCATCCTCTGACCAGGTTTCTCTCTCCTCGGATTCTTCTGAGGAACAGGATTACACTTTTCCACCTTATGAGGATTCTGATGCTGAAGACTCTATTCCCTCAGCATCTCCCCCTAAAGACTACTCCTTTGGGGAAACATCACATACCATGAGGGAACATTTCCACTGGGAAGGCCAGGATTACTCAGATTCTAAGAAAAGGCTCAGAGAGTTCCTTCTATTACCCCAGCACAGACTTCTTGCTATTCCTCCTGTTTTAGATATTGTGGATGATGTCTACTTGGAGTCTAGTTTAAATCCAGACTCTCTACCTCCTGCTCCAGCCAAACCAGACAGATACTACAGAGTACCTGACTCTCACAAATTCCTTTATAAAAGCCCTGTAGCTGACCCAGAAACCATATCCCAGGGTCCTAAGGGAGCAAAGGCTTCTATGGCTAAAAATCCTGTGCCCTCTGAAAGAGATTCCAGAGCCCTAGATAGATGGGGAAAGAAAATATACACCTCTGCAACTCTAGCTATGAGAGCATTAAATTGCCAGTTTCACATGTTGAAATATCAGCAATTCCTAATGTCTCAGTTAAAACAAAAAAATGAGCACACACTCAGAACAGCCTGAGTTCAAGGAAATGCAGAATCTGTTGCATGCAGCTGAACAGGTGGGCAAGCATATTTTACAATGCGGATTTGATTCACTGGAAGCTTCCTGTAGAGCAGCTGTTACTGGCTCAGTCATTCGTAGACATGCTTGGTTAAAAGAGCAAACCCTCCCTGACCATGTTAAAGCAAAATTATTAGATGCACCATTACAACAGGATGTATTATTTGGTGTCAAAGCAGAAGAGGTTTTAAAGAAAATGGAGGATAAGGCTAAATCTATGCAAACGGTCAAGGATTTCTTGCAGGTACAACCCCCTCGCTTTAGCAGAAATTGGCCAACAAAAAATTGGTCCTTTCCAGCTTCAGACAGATCACAGAGGGGCAAATACAGACACCCAAGGGGCAGAGGTCAGTCACAGGGCCCTTACAAACCTCGCCAATGGGGTTCTGCTACCCAGAAAGGAGGAGAAGACAGGCCCCAAGCTAGCAGAAGGCAGGCACAATGACTCTATCCTCAAACTACCAAGCAAATCTCTCCAGGCAACACCCTTGGGAGGAAAACTAACATTTTTGCAGACAACTGGCACATCATCACAAAAGACAAATGGGTTCTAAACATTGTCTCTCAAGGATACAGATTCCACTTTCATACCTTACCAAGGATCAAAGGAATGCCAAACCTGCCACCAAATCAATGGGCAAAGGCACAAAAACAAATTACAGCTCTCATAAACATGAGAGCCATTCAACAGGTACCTACACAGGAGCAGGGACAAGGATTTTACTCAAGACTCTTCCTAGTTCCAAGAAAGGACAAAGCATGGAGACCCATTCTGGATCTTTCAATTCTGAACACCTATCTGCAAGTACCAAAATTCAAGATGCTAACACTACAGCAGCTTCTTCCCATGCTGGGCAAGAAGGCTTGGCTAGTCGCTTTGGACCTCAAGGAGGCATACCTGCATGTCCCTATCAGACAAAATTGCAGAAGATACCTCTGCTTCACTGCAGGTTCAACGCACTATCAATTCTCTGCACTGCCCTTTGGCTTATCTACTGCACCCAGGGTCTTCACAAAATGCCTAGCACCAGTAATTGCATACTGCAGACAAAGAGGAATTCAAATATACCCATACCTGGATGACTGTCTTATTCAAGCAGAAAGCAAGGACATTCTTCTACAGCATCTGGCATTTGTCAAACACCTTCTAAGTTGCCTAGGGTACACAGTAAACGAAAATAAATCAAAACTAGTGCCCTCACAAAACATAACATTCCTGGGTGTCCGCTTGAATACAACGGCCCAGATGGCTTATCTCACACCAGACAAACAACGGCAACTGTTTCAATCTTTCAAAATAATGGCAACAAAGACTCAACTCCCTGCAAGAAAAATTCTGCAGGTCTTGGGATTCATGGCATCTTGCATTCTACTAATACCATTTGCAAAACTGCATATGAGGAAATTACAATGGTACCTGAAAAGTGTATGGACTCAGCACAGCCACAGCTTGGAAACAATGATTCCACTCATTCCCTGCCTTCAACAGGAGTTTCTATGGTGGGCACAGGCATGTCACCTCAACAAGGGTCAGCCTTTCACCTTACCCACAGCCAGGCAAACTATGACAACAGATGCATCGGACTATGCCTGGGGAGCACACACGGCAGGACAGTGCATTCAGGGCAAATGGACTACAGATCAGAGACACCTGCATATCAATCAAAAAGAAATGCTAGCAGTGCAAAATGCCCTAACAGCTTTCAAGGACCTTCTACACCCAGGACAACTACTAATAAGGACAGACAACACCACAGTTATGTGGTACATAAACAAGCAAGGGGGCACACATTTCTACCCTCTATGCAGGCAAGCAATGACTTTGTGGAACACTGCACTGTCTTACCAGGTTCAATTACAAGCACATTTCCTGCCAGGAAAGAAAAACACATTGGTAGACGACCTAAGCAGAAACATCATGGATCCACACGAATGGAAACTAGATCCACAAGTATTTGCAATGATAGCTCAAAAATGGGGATGCCCAGACATAGATCTGTTTACAAGCCCCCACAACCACCAACTTCAAAAATTTTGCACAAGGACCTTCCATCCACTAGCTTGGAAAGTGGACGCTCTCTCATTCAGTTGGAAAACATTGACAGTGTATGCCTTCCCTCCACTGCCTCTTCTAGCAAAGGTACTGCTGAAAGTCAGATTAGAGAGGCCACAAATGATTCTCGTTGCACCAGATTGGCCACGCCAACATTGGTATCCAATTTTAAGGACAATGGCCCAGGGCCCACCATGGATTTTGCCACAAATTCCACATCTGCTCACCCAGCGAGACAATCTGATTCTACACAGCCAGCTCAAGACTTTTAACCTGGCTGCATGGCAAATTACCTAAACAACCAGCCAACACCTTTACCCAAAGCTGTTATGGATGTCATTCTGGAGGCCAGGAGGCCCAGCACCAGGAAAACCTATTCAGACAAATGGAAAAGATTTTGCTCCTGGAACCAGGCTAAAGGCCTAAATCCCCTGGAGCCAAACATTCCTCAAATTCTACAATATTTAACTGAAATGTTACACAAAGGACTTTCCTTTTCATCTATTAAGATCCACGCCTCAGCAATTTCAGCTCATTACAGCACGGATCCTCCTTTATTTTCACATCCACTCCTAAGACAGTACCTCAGAGGGGCTAAGAACTTAAGACCACCAAGGAGAGCTCCAACACCTACTTGGGATCTCAACTTTGTCCTGGAAAAGCTTACACTGCCACCCTTTGTACCAGCTTTTTCAACTGATTTAAAATTTCTTTCATGGAAAACTGCCCTACTACTAGCAATAACCTCAGCTAGAAGAGTCTGAGAGCTACAGGCACTAATGGCAGTGGAATCTTTCCTCATTTTTCATCAAGACAGAGTTTCTTTATGGACTAATCCTTCATTTATGCCAAAGGTGGTATCCAGTGTGGCCCTAAACCAAACCATTCACTTGCCCACCTTCTTCCCAAATCCCCAGAATAAAGGAGAAAGACTCCTGCACTCTTTGGACATTCACAGGCAATTACGTTACTACTTGGATAAAACTGAGGTTTTCAGAAAAACTGACCAGCTCTTTGTAGCCTATGCTACAGGATCACAAGGAAAAGCTATCTCAAAACAGACCATTTCTAAATGGATAGGACATTGCATATGTTTCTGCTACATACATCATGGGAAACCAGTACCTGCTAACATTAGGTCCCACTCCATCAGGGCTACAGCTACATCAGCAGCCTTTCTCAGGGGAATGCCAACCAAGGATATTTCGGAAGCTGCTACTTGGAGTTCAGTGCACACCTTCACCAAACACGATCACTTACCTCTTTACTCTAAGACTAGAGCTGGTTTTGCCACTGCAGTTTTGCAGGGCCTACTAGCCTCTTCTAACCCTGTTTGACTACACCTCCCCTCCTTAGCTTTGGGATTCAACCCGTGTGTAATGACTGCAGCAGGGTAACACGATGAACATAGTACAGTTTTGTAAATACCATAAATGTAGATGTTCAAGTGTTCACCCTGCTGCAGCCCAGGTTACCCTCCCTCCATCCCCTCTGAACTAGCTGAACTTATCACTACCACTTTATCCTATACTACCTCTGTGGTGTATTTGCTTGTACCTAAGGGTTTTGTTTTATTTTTATATAGCTATATATATATATATATATATATATATATATATATATATATCTTTTGCCTACCTTTTGGGGGCACCTGACATCTGGGGCAAGAAAAACTGAAGAAAATGGCGTTGGATGCCTCTTGTATACCCCTGACGTCAGGGAAGAAGCGACCGCAACCTACGCCGGACCAAGACTTTGGAATTCGGGCCGACTGCGGGACCACCTGATGGCATGATAACCCAAATGTGATGAGCAGGGTGAACACTCGAACATCTAAATTTATGATGGGTACAAAACTGTACTTTTCTGGAATCGGTTGATGGTCCACCCTTATGAAGTTGGATAACCATTTCAGTCCTTCATTCTCATGGTACAAAGCCTGTTTTGAGGCTATAGTTGAAAAGTGACTCAAGTGGTTCTGATAGGTCATTTTTCGATCTATTTAGGGGGCATCCCGGAATATTATTGGTGTCTATTAAGGTTGTGTTTTTGGCTTTAGTGAGGGGTTATGCTAGTAGGTATTTCATGAGGGGAAGGCAGGGGAGGAGTGAGGTGGCGAAGTTTGAGCAGAATTGTCAGCCAGAAAATTTGGTATTTCACTCTGCTCAGTGAATATGGCACTATTTACAAACAGTGTTGCCTTTGAGGTTTTGGACATAGCTGTTGAAGGCCTTGTGGTAGTTTTACCGTGCGAGACTATCTTGACCTTGTAATTGGCCTTTTTGACTTAATTAGTTCTTTTAGTTTCCTGATCAGTTTAGAAAGCTCCCATCATTATGAGAGTTGCTCTTCCTGATGTTAGCCATGTTTTTTTTCTCCTTTTGTTATATACCCTATTAAGGTTAGGATTCCACCAGTGTGGTTTGTTTTTACAGTATGTTTTGAGATTACTTATAATAGGTACAGCGACATCTATTCAGCCATTTTACATGGTTGTGCAGGGTATTTATTTATTTATTTATTTATTTATTTTATTTTACATTTGTTGACCGGGAAAGTCCGACTGGATACATGTCCATTTTCAGCGGAGGCCCGGGGAGAAAAGCTCCAACATTAACAAATAGGTATACAATATGTTGATATAATACAATTTGTTCTCATTAGGTAGTTACACAAATAAAGGAGACATTTTAGAATATTTCTACTCATTCCTCCAAGAATATATAAAAAGAAACAAAAATACAAAAAAAACACATAGTATAACAGAATTTTTTCTCCTTTTATATAGACCCTTCGTATAGTAATAACGGGTATTAGAGTAGTATGCAAAGATTAGAGATTTGCATGGAACAGGGGATAAGAGGGAAAACAGATGTGTGAAGAGGTAGTGGTTACATAGTTAGACCTGTAAGGAGGAGAAAAAAAAACTTGATTAGGTGGAGTCAGACTGGGCTTATGCATTGGCAGAGCCAGTGTATCTGGAGGTGGTGATGTAGCCTCTTTTGAAGAGTTTTATGGAGGAAATGATGGTGAGGCTAGGTGGAAGGGAGTTCCATATTTTTCCTATTGCATTGGCAAAGAGAGCATCACCCCCTGAGTTGTTGGATTTTACCGTTTGAGCTAATAGTTTGTTTGAGGAGCGTAAGCTATTGAGATTGTTGTAAGGTTTGATTATGTTTTTCAGCGCAGGGGTTTTGTCAGATTGTTTAAGAATTTTAAATGCTACTATGAGCTGGCTCTGCTGGAGAAGGTTAGGGAATTCGATCCAACCCAGGTTTTGTAGGTTGGTACAATGATGGGTTCTATAGGGCATGCCAGTTGCAAATCTAGCAATATGATTATAGCAACATGTAAGTTTGTTTAATTCAGTTATGTTAAGATTAGTAAAAATAGGGGAAGCATATAAGAGGGTAGAGAGGAGATGGGAGCGGGCAGTGGCCATTTTTGCTATTGGGGTAAGAAAGGATTTTATTCGATAGAGCGAACCAAGTTTTTTGTTAATGGTTTTAATTGTTTGATTAATATGGATATCATATTTAAGTTTATTGTCAATGTTAACTCCCAGAAGCTTAGTGTAGGAGTCTGGGGAGATGTTTGTCCCATTTTTGGATTGAATTGTAAAAGGTGTGAGTATGACTTTATGAGTGGGGTAAAAGATTAACAGTTTGGTTTTGTTTGGATTAAGAATAAGTTGACGTCCCAGTAACCAGTTCTCTACTGCTGTAAAGCATCATTGTGTTTTTGATAATAAATTAACTGGGGATGAGTCGGTACAGACTAATGTCGAATCATCAGCATATTGAATACAGGTGGCATCTGGGATGGCTTTGTAGAGGTCATTTATGAAGATAGAAAAGAGGAGAGGTCCCAATATGGAGCCTTGAGGTACCCCTATGGTATTCGATAGGAGGTTAGAGAGCCTGTTCTGCCAGAGTACAGCTTGCTGCCTCTCTGAGAGATAGGCTTGAAACCATTCTAGGGTTTTGTGGTCTAAATGGAGATTTTTTAGGGTATTGTGAAGTAGTCGATGGTTCACCATATCAAAGGCCTTTGATAGGTCAAGAAAGAGAGCTGACGATATTTGTTTGTTATTCCAGTTGTGGTTAATTGTATCAGTAAATGAGAGAAGAGCCGTGGTTGTACTATGGTGTGGTCTAAAGCCATGTTGAGAACTGGAGAGTAGGTTGTTCTGGGTGAGATAGTAAAGGAGCTGTTTGTGCACACATTTCTCCATGATTTTGGCCAGAGGGGACAATATGGCTATGGGCCTGTAATTTGACAGTTCTGTCGATGTGCTTCCCTTATGGAGTGGGATTACATACGATATTTTCCATATTGAGGGGATTTTGGCTTCAGTCAAGGTACGATTGATGAGTATCGAGATGGGGTAAGCTATGACATCAGCAGCTTTTTGTAAATATTCGGCTGGGAGGAGGTCAGCGGAGAGAGTAGTTGGTTTAAGTTTCTTCAACAGTGAGCATATATAGGCAGTGGGGACAGGTTGGAATTTAAAGGTGTGTATGGACTTTAGGGTGTTATCTGTAAACTGGGGGCAAGTAGTAGATAGCTGATTGGCTAGAGATTGTATTGTGTCCGTGAAGAAGCTATTAAAGGAATTGGCAACTTCCTCTGGGATTTTGTCTGATAGTTTTTCTGGGGTAGGGGTTGAGCTTTTACCTGGGTGGAGTAGTTTGTTTAAACTAGCCCAGAATTTTTGGGGGTTGTTTTGGTGTTTGTTTTGTAGTTGGCAGTAGTAGTTTTTTTTATCTAGGGTTGTAGATTTTTTGGTCAGATTTCTTTGCTGTTGAAATTTAATATGATCGAGGGGGGACTTGGTTGTACGCCATATACTCCAGGTTTTGTTTCTTAGTTTAATTAGGGATTTAGACTCCTTTGTTAGCCAGGGTGCTATATTAGTTTTAATTCTAATTTGTCTTTTTGGGGCGTTAGACTCAAGTATAGTTAGAAATGTGGTATTAAACTTTAATACTGCCTCCTCTAATGGGAGAAACTTGAGGGGTGCCCAGTTGTAGGATTTAAGTTCTGTCTGGAATTTTGAGAGGTCAAAGTGTTGCCTGTTTCTAACCGACCTATACATGGGCTGATTTGAGTATGTTATCTTGTTTTTCCTTAGGTAGGTGATGAGGTGATCATTTAGGTCATTTGGTAGTGTCCCTGATACATAGTTAAGATTTTGACTGTTTATAAGGATCCAGTCTAGGATGCTCTCTTTTTGTTTGCTGTTACCTATTCTGGTAGAGGAAGTTATTGTCTGTTGGAATCCGTGGAGATTTATTGGTGTGGGATTTAACTTGGAGGAACAGAGGTTCCAGTCTAGGTTTACATCTCCTAGGATAATTGTTTCCTGAGGGTAATTGTTTGATAGCCAGCTTAGAAGATTCTCAATAGTTTCAGTGTTTTTCCCAGGGGGGATATAGGTTACTAATAGATTAATTTTTTTTCCTTATTTAATTCTATTTTTAGTGCTAGTAATTCGGCATTGGAGATCTGGGGTGGCTGAATGGGGTTGATAGTGACACTTAGTGTGCTTTTGTAGAGCACAGCAATTCCACCGCCCTTTTTGTTTAGTCTGTCGACTCTGTGTATATTGTAGCCAGGTGGCATGATCTCAGTATCCTTGGTCCCTGGTTTCAGCCAGGTTTCAGTTAAGCACATTATTTCTGGGAGGTACATTCCTATTAGAGCATGTAAGTTATGTATCTTATTATTTAGACTTCTTATATTTAAGTGGTATATTTGGAGGTAGTCGGATGTGTTCCTGGAAGGTGGTGGGTTGTTCAAGCTTGGTGAGGTCATGGGGCCTGGGTTGGGGTGGATATCCCCATCTATAGTTATATTTTTTCTTAGAAAGTCTAATAATCTCATAAGTTTAAATAGAAGTTTATGTTCAAGTTTGGATTTAGGGTACTTTGGTTTGATTCTATACAGGTGGAGATAGTTTGTCTGTGGCTATTGACTGGTAATATTAAAAGCACACTGTGTGGCACTTCTCAGTGATGGGGAGATGTTACTTTGGTATCTAGGGTAATGGTAGCCTGAGTAATATTGGTCTTCATATTTAGTTAGTAGGTATAGTACGGTACACAGTGGTAGGGTAAGTATTATTGTTTTAGCATAGTTCTGGTTATCGAGGGTGTGGTAGATTTCATTTTGTGGGAGGTGGCGCTATTAAGGCCTAAGAGGATATCTTGAGGGTTGGATATAGGAAGTGGTAGGAGTGACTAGAGTCTTGCAGGGGATTTTGTGTGGCTGGAGAGAGGAAGGGGTGTGGTTATATAGCTATAAATGTAGATGTACTGGGGGCGGGTGGGATATGGGGGCAGGGAGGGGCGCGGAGCGAGCCCGAGCGCAGTGAGGGCGAGCGGAGCAGGGTTTTTACATAGCACCAGACTATGGTACCAAAGAAAGGTAGGAAAGTGATGTAACTTATGTTACCAGAGAATGTGCAACTCACTAAGTTTTTCTGGCAACTCACTGGATTTTTCTGATTTTTAGGTATTAGTCCTGGGAAGATTAGGAAGTTGTAGCTTAGAAGGGGTAGTTTAGACCCAGTACGCTAGTCTTAACAGTATTTGTTAGACTATATTCTGTGTTTTACTACAACAGAGGTATTAACCTTAGTTTTTCTGTTACAATTGTTGTCCTGCTGGTGGGGACAGCTTCAACTGTGCCTGCCTTGTTTGTACAGTGACAATGCTTAGGAGAGGGACTTGATGTGTCTATCGCCTTTGGGGCAAGGTGGTCAATACCTAAAAGGAGATATAACATATTTATACATTGCTATGTTAGAAGTCTACTATACTGCATAGATCAAGTACAACACTGTTTATGTTAAGCACAGACTGGCAATTGCACTAATAACTTATTCTTTGAATGCTTCAGGTTTAGAGTACATATTTGAAAAATAGTACATGAATAAACATTCTGCTGCTCCAACAAATAGTCGCTAATGTAACACAGTGCGTGGAAGTAGTAATAACCCTCATTACACCATTATAGTTCTTTTCCAAGGTGAAAATCCCTTATTACGGGGAAAAGAGTGACCCTTTATAAACAGCTCTATTTCCGTTAATAGTACTCAGTAATAAATTCGTTTAATTACTTAGTGCATTTAGAAGACGCTAACAGTAAAATAACCAGGTAATTAGAGGAACAATTAACAGACGCCAAATAAAAACAGTAATTTGACCAATAAGCTATTAAAAACGCCTCTCTGAGAAGTTTTTGTGGTGCTAGCGTTAGAGCGTGCATATACTATTACACTTAGCGTTCTATAACAACTAAACTCAGTCGACCACACTGCAATGATTCTTAACATAAGCGTAACAGCTACAGAGTCCTAGTTTAGGCGCCAAGTGTTGACTACAGTTGTATGCAATAAACAACGCTATACTTTGCTGAATGAGCACAGCGTGTTCAATGCTACCACCCTGAGATTATACAATTAAAAATGGTTATCAGTCCTTTTATAAATCTCTATGAGATATTTACAGAAATATGCTTAGCAATACATGCTAAAATTACATATCCAGTTAGGCTACCGTCTAGGTTCAGGTACACAGCAGTAAATCAAGCATGGCGGTACAAGCATGGAAGATTTGTAACCTCGCATGCGTCAGCAGGTAGGGGAGGAGTAGAATTTACATAGGTTTGGAGTGGGGTTTTTACATAGCACCAGACTATGGTACCAAAGAAAGGTAGGAAAGTGATGTAACTTATGTTACCAGAGAATGTGCAACTCACTAAGTTTTTCTGGCAACTCACTGGATTTTTCTGATTTTTAGGTATTAGTCCTGGGAAGATTAGGAAGTTGTAGCTTAGAAGGGGTAGTTTACTGCTATGTACTGAACCCAGTACGCTAGTCTTAACAGTATTTGTTAGACTATATTCTGTGTTTTACTACAACAGAGGTATTAACCTTAGTTTTTCTGTTACAATTGTTGTCCTGCTGGTGGGGACAGCTTTAACTGTGCCTGCCTTGTTTGTACAGCGACAATGCTTAGGAGAGGGACTTGATGTGTCTATCGCCTTTGGGGCAAGGTGGTCAATACCTTAGTTTTTCTGTTACAATTGTTGTCCTGCTGATGGGGACAGCTTTAACTGTGCCTGCCTTGTTTGTACAGCGACAATGCTTAGGAGAGGGACTTGATGTGTCTATCGCCTTTGGGGCAAGGTGGTCAATACCTTAGTTTTTCTGTTACAATTGTTGTCCTGCTGATGGGGACAGCTTTAACTGTGCCTGCCTTGTTTGTACAGCGACAATGCTTAGGAGAGGGACTTGATGTGTCTATCGCCTTTGGGGCAAGGTGGTCAATACCTTAGTTTTTCTGTTACAATTGTTGTCCTGCTGGTGGGGACAGCTTTAACTGTGCCTGCCTTGTTTGTACAGCGACAATGCTTAGGAGAGGGACTTGATGTGTCTATCGCCTTTGGGGCAAGGTGGTCAATACTGATTGTAATCTTCGGTGATTTATCAGGAAATCAAAAATTTGATGATGGAGGGTCAAGGCTAAAATATGTGGCAGAACGACGTATATTCCGCAAAATCAAAGACAACAGATTTATTAATCACACCACCATCGATTATTCAACAGCTAGGTTAATATTGGGGCACTGCATTGTACTGGCATATTGGTATTAAGTGAGTAATTCTGCATAGATTGCTGTGAACTCAGGGTTGGGGCAGACACTGGATTTTGACAAACTATCACTTAATAGGATGTTCCCTGTTTAGTTTAATTACAGAGATCCTATCTTTATAAGTTCATAGGTAGGTACTAGGCTGTTGGCCCTAGGGCCTATATAAGCCCAGCCAAAAAGGTACCCTGGCTTTTGCTTCCCTTCATGGAAATTGCTCTTCCTGATTTTAGCCATGACTTTTTTTCTTTTTGCTATATACCCTATTAAGGTTTCTGAAGTTTGTTTTGTGCTTATGTATAATAGGTACAGCAGCCTCTATCAACCATTTATATTGTTGTACAGGGGTCTCTGTGAACAATTCCACATAGGTTGCTGTGAACTCAGGGTTGGGAGGGCATTGAATTTTCACAAAGTGTTGCTTAATAGGATGCAGTTTGCATTGGAATAGTTCCTGTTACATGGTTTGCTGTGGTTACTGAGTTGACTCTGTGCCTGCAGGTATGAAGCTGTTTCCAGTCAATTATTTTTAAGCACAGGAATGTAAGATTGTATGTGAAAGTAATGTCTAGCATGTCATTTATAAAACAGTTTAAGGCTTTTCTTTTAATGGTGAGTAAATGCACTTGGATACACTGCAGCAAAAAATAACTTTGCAAAGAATGAGAGTTGCTGTATGGTAATACTCTGTTAGGCTGAAATTATTACTTTAGATATGATTGTCACTTAACATAAATATCTTAAACTTGTACAGTGTAGGCAAAGAATAAATACTAGTAATATATGTCTGGAATGTAAAACAATACATATTTAGTCTGATACATATTTGTTTACTAAGATGTGTACCATGTACTATGAAATTAATCCTGCAGCAACTGATACACCGTAATATTTTGATGATTTTCTGTAAGTGCTTGCTTTTCTTTATATGTTCTTTTATTGTATTAGCTCTCTTTTTCTTTATTTCAATGGATTAGGTTTCATAGGATTTTCAGTACCATTTAGTTCAAAGATCATGTATCCTTTTCCAATACCCACTCCAAGGCTTTACCTCCTTTCTAAAGAAAACACCAGTTAGTCCCAGGATAAACATGACATAAGAACATTCATGCAGTCTATGACAATGTGAGGTATTGCCAGCTATGTCATGAGAAGTAAGGCAGTGGATGTGTAGCATATGCCGGCATAGCTAGCTGGAATTTTGCAAAGAATTATATGTCATTTGTATATCAAACTGATTTCTAGAGATGCTTGTGTTGAAAATGTATTTGTAAAGTTGCTTGTGTTAAAAATGTATCAACAGTGTGTCCTGCTGGACAGAAAAGAAATATACATTTATGTCAGACTGTACTGTGGTAACTGAGGAACTGCATATATGTTAACAAAGGATACTGGAAGAGAAGAAGTTAATCTCAGTCCAGCTAACTTTGAAAAGTAGTGAGACATTAAATTACTTAATTTAGGCCATAAAGATTGTATCTTACAGTTCTGATTGCAGCCAGAGATGAAATGTCTGTGAAAACAAGTACTAGGAAGCCTTCTGTATTGTCATTAGCAGTGAACTAATTGCCACACTGGAAGAGTAGAAGTTTGAAATTGTTTTATGACTTCTAGAAGCTGCAATAGATCTTAGCAAAACTCTATGCGTGTGTGTGTGTGTGTGTATGTGTGTGTGTGTGTGTGTGTGTGTGTGTGTGTGTGTGTGTGTGTGTGTGTGTGTATTATTGACACATATGTGCTAAATCCTGGCAGCTTTTAACTAAGGGTAGTATGGGAACCAGACATCATATGGCCAGTGTGTGATGTCATTCTGTAAGCCAGTTCTGTAATAATATTTTAATACTAGATGAGATTGAAGTCTCAAGGCAGTCTGTTTTTGGAACCTAACAAATGGACCCGACAAAGAGGGAAGACCACTCATCTACTTCATCTTGCCTTGCTCTAATAAGTGAACAGGGAATAGTAATTATTTAGATCAGTCAGGAAAATATAGTGAGATTAGTTAAGCACTGTTTTTCTGTGTCTGTGTGAATCTGCATTGATCAAACACTGTCATTGGTATTAATATTAATTTCACTCAGTATAATTGGGTACCCTTGTAAGCCTTAGAATAGCTGGCTTTGGAGTGTCTGCTGGCAGTGTAACTACCTTATAGTCTGGGCAGAAGGGTGTGTGTGTGTGCGTGTGTGTGTGTTGCCTGACGCAGGAACACAAATCACTGATTTCACAGAGAGGGTGCTGGAGGACTTGGCTTGGACACTAAGCTGAGGACTCAACTCTACAGCTGTGCCAGTGGGGAGTCTCACTGGGGCACTGGCGAGAGAGAAATCCAGACCCTGGGCTGAGTCTGTTCCCTGTGGCCACTTAAGGGAAACTATAGGTTCATAGATTGGTACTGGGCTATCTGCCCGAAGGCATATATTAGCCTAGCCACGTTGTGCGGTATTCACCGCCCCTTTAGTAGTTCCCTAGACCCTTGTACTAGCAGCTAGTACCTTTGGCCCCTATCTAGTGGTGCTGTTGGTGTGATCCCTGGTGTGAACTTACTGTTACCCATCCACTCATCAAGGTTCCTCTTGAAGAGTGATAGTGAGGGGCTCTGTCTTATGTAGATCGGGACCCTGTTCCATAGTAAGGGAATTCTCTGCGAAGGGAATCTATCCCTCCAGCATGTTCTATTCATTGTTGTGTTGAGGTTTATATCCCTAGAGAGTGTAGCTCAAGTAGATTTGGTTTTGCTAAGATGGAGCATGTTCAACAATTCTGGATTGGACATGGCTCTGTACGTTAGACAGAGATCACCTCTGAGAAAGCGGTATGCAACAGAGAATAGTCTTAGCTTTTTCAATCGTGCTGCATAGGGCAACTGTTTGAGGCCAGTAATCCTCTTGGTTAGGTACCTCTGTGGCCTCTCCAGCTGCTGGAGAAGTCCAGCCAGGTACATTCCAATTCTATGCTTGATGCAGACGGCTGCTGCTTGAAATACTGGGTGCATCCACTTTTTTTTCTAAGTGAACATCCCTCTTCAGTGTCACTGGTGAGGCTTCACACTCGCATACCTCTCAACCTCTTAGAGCAAAAAAATCTGGACAAAGCCATTAATACAAGCGGGACATAGCCCAAAAAATAGGGACAATTTTTAAATATTGCTCTTACAAACTTAGAAAGTTAATAGAATGACAGGTTTTACATTACCATAGATTTTCCAAATTATATGAAGTCTGAAACGCAAATGTCTGTCATTATTTTTTAACTTTAATGATTTGCCACTAATTTACCAGAATGCCACAATTTTTGGAAAACGGACCAAAAATATGAGGCAAAAATTTGAAATTCTGCAAAAGTCTGTATAGTTGATAGGTATGGCTGATTCAGACTCCTTGATTATTGGCCCAGAGAGGCGATGTCACATATTGGTGAGCAGTGGTATGGATATTAATTGAACTTCTGTAGACTGTAAGCAGTTGACATTCTCAGCAGCCACCAGGTAAACATTGTTTCATTTCACAACAGTTTTATTATTTATGGGGATTTTTTTGTTAGTTTAGTTTAGTCAGGAAAAGCAGGCAAAGATGTTAGCAGAGGATTATGGCAAGCTGAAATAGAACCAGTTGGCCAAGGTATGTGAAGCCTTAAGGGACTGGTGCATGCCAACCTGACTAAAGAGGAAATGATTTCAACCTTAATTGCAGTTCAGACCTACAACCAGGAGGATAACCAGTCTGATTATGGGAATTTGCTTTGCAGCCCTCAGAAACAGGGCAGTTCACCTTTTCCTCAGAGGACTTAAAAATCTGTCTGGAATTAGAGACTTGAACAGGAGGCCAAAATTTTTGAATTAAAATCAGCAGAGAGACTGCAGCATCTGGAGACTGAAGAAAAGGAGAAACAGATGGAATTAGAATCATCAGAGAAACTGTCAAATTTTGAGGCTGAAGAAAATGTGAAGCCGTGTCAACATGACAGGGAGATGCTAACTCTTCGCCAGGGTCATGGAGGTAATGGGGAAGGGAATAATCAAACCCCAAAAGCAATAAAGGTCAGAACATTTTTTTCCACAATTTACAGAAGGTGATAATTTTTGATAGTTTTATTCCTATATTTGAAAGAGTATATAAACCGTATAATGTTGACCAAAGGCTCTTGGTATGGTTCCTGACCCCCTTACTCCATGGTAAAGCTGTAACCCCAGTTTCTAAATTGTCTGATATTGATTGTTTAAACTATGATAAGAGTAAAACAATGTTCACTAGAATGCTTTAAGTTAACACCCGAAGCTTACAGAAAAACATTTCATGAGCGCAGACACAAGGCAGATGAAAGTGTGTGCTATTATATTGCTGAGTTAAGCATTTATTTTAATAGGTGTGTGAGTGGGTGTCAGGTTACCACTTTTGAAGGGCTTGCAGACCTTTTCGAGAGAGAACATGCCCTTAGCATTTTGCTTGAGGACATGAGAATCTGGTTGGCGGACTGAGAGTGTAACTCTGCAGATGAGCTGGGGAAAAAGGGGATCTCTACTTAGCAAGCAGGGCATCACTGCACAGTCAATCAATGATAAGACTTTCCCCAAGGGTTGGTGATAAATGGCATTGGATAAATTATTAGTTCTTTAATTTTAATTTCCAATAATGCTGTGGTCTTCAGTAAGCTGCAGAAGTCTTCCAAAGTTAGTATTGTGTTTGTATTCCATCTTCTTCTTATACACTTCCTTGAAATTGCAAGTATAGTCCATACTAGATACATGTTTGACCTATTCAAATTAGGACCTTCGTTCACATTTAATAATACAAGAGCTTTAGTTAAATAAAATGATTCATTAAATAAAGCTTGTACAAAGTGATTAACACCATTCCAAAATGGCTTAATTTTAACATTCAAAGAAAATGTGGTTCCAATCTGCATTGTGTACTTGCTCACATCTATTCCTTTTATGGAAGAACTAATTTTACTGATTCTATCTGGGGTTAAGAATGCTCTGTGCAAGCATTTCCAATTAAAAACTTTCCAGTATTGTGTAAAGGATATATATTTTATCGATAATAAGATATTTGTTTTAATATCTTCAGTTAACTGTATTGAGTGTCCTTTTGCTATATATTTCTAATATGAGGTTTTGGGTGTTCTTTTATAGTTTATCAATATTTTGTAAAATTGTGAAATACTGTTTCCCATGTCAAAGGCATTATATATGATTTCACATATGTATTTAGTAAATTTAGGTATTTCTTTAAATGAAGAATTGTTAATTATTCTACTTAAATCTTGTGAATATTACAGAATTCTATGTAAAGTTAGCCAGTCCTGTTGTGGAATTTTGTATGTTGTTTTTATTACTTGCATATCTAAAACTTTTAGTTCTTTGATGCAGTGGAGCCAACAAACAAATCCTTTCTGTTCCCAGGAATTAATTGCTCTATATTTTTATTTTATTTTACAATTTCTCCATATATTTTATGTGTAAAATTCTTTGTGACTATAAATGGTGTTAAAAGATCAAACCAGATTTTTAAATCTATATTTGCATTAATAATTTTCCTACATGAGTCAATGTAATAATTAATCATATGAGCTTTAGTGGGTTTAGTTATGTTATATTGCATACTAATACATAATATGTGCCATGGCAAACTGTTTTTATCTATTATTTGAATTTTTTTTGTAAATCAATTCATTTATTGATATTACAATTAGTAATTCTTTCCAATTTGCAGAGTAATTTTGACTTATCCAGTCTGAGATTGTTTTAGATATTGATGCTTTTATATATGTTTCTGTATCAGAAAAGTTTAATCCTCTGTTTCCATGGTCTGATATGATGTATTAAAGCTATTCTGTTTCTTTTGGGAAACCATAAAAAGTTTATTAGGCATGAATGTATTTCTTTAAGTATATTCCTTTCTGCTATCAGTTGTATTGCCAAGGCTATATTTAGGATCTTGGGCAGTAAAACCATTTTTATTAACTATAGTCTATCTTCAAATGGTAATGTTATTTTGTTCCATATTTCCACAGATATTTAAATTTTATTGATGATATTATTGCAGTTTTAGAGACTAATTCATTATTATCCTTACATAACTCAATTCCTAGATATTTTAAGGTAGATTCTTGTTTCACTATGATGTGATCCCCCTTAGTCTGCACTTCATTTTTTATTTAAAAATTAAAAAAATGATTTTGATTTATTGAAATGGAGTTCTGAATCATGTGAAATTTGTCAATTAATATATCTAATTCTTCTAATGTCTCTTTTGTATTAGATGATGATAGTAATATGTCATCAGCAAATATCATTACTTTAGAATTGTATTGTTCATAACCATCTATTCCTTTGATTTTTATATTGTTATGAATTGAATCTGCCAATATTTCAATAGCCAGAGCAAATAGAATCGGTGACATGGGACATCGTTGTTTAGTGCCTTTTGTTATATGTATAGATTCAGAGGTAAAAGGACCTAACTTAACATACGCTAAATTATTTGTATCTATATATTCTTTAGGAGATGAACAAAGGGTGCAGGAAATTCAAATAGCATTAGGATTTTGAATAAATAGTCCCAATGTAGGGAATCAAATGCTTTCTCTATATCTAAGCCAATTATGAGTGTTAATTTATTTTCTTTATTAACATTATCTATAAGAGAAATTATCCTTTTAATACTGTTATGTGTGATTCTATGATATATAAATCCATTTTGATAATTATTTATTGTTTTGGATAGTGGTATTTTCATTCTTTTAGTTAATATTGTCATAAATATCTTCTAGTCATTACTTAATAATGATATAGGTCTATATGAGGTACAGAGGTTTGGGGATTTGTTTTCCTTTAGGATTGGTGTGATTAAGGAACATCTCCAAGAGGGTGGTATTAAAGCTTGTGACTGAATTTGTAATAGAGTTTTATGGAAGAGGGATAGTATCTTTGAAGGAAAAAGTTTATATATTTCCATAATTATGCCATCTATACCTGGAGCTTTATTATTTTTACCCTCTTTTATTGTATCTGTAATTTCTCTGTAGGATATGGGTGCTTGCAGATCTAGTTTTAATTTTTCTGTTTTTTTTTTTTATATTGATATGTATATTTTCTTTTTGGAAATGTTCTATATAGTGATTTCTATAGGTATTAAGAATGTCACCTATGTCCAATACATTTTCCCTTTCTTTTCATGGAAGATACTTTTAATGTTGTTAGCTTTTGATTGTATTTTGATTCTTGCAGATAAATTATGTAGATATTTGGGAGAAGTGGCCAAGGTATTACTTTTTAGTTTTTCTAAAGCTAAACTAGGGTTATGTGTTAGAATTTCATTGTATTTATTGTTTAATGCTTCTTCTTTCTTTTTCATTTCCAAATGATTTTGATTTTTTTCAACTTTTACTGACAAACGATTGGATTGTAAATCTAATAATTCAGAATCCCATTCCCCAATTGTTTTTATACCAAGTTAGGGTTTTGCCATATATGTTAACTTTTAATGATTCCCATATCATTATTTTATTTATCTCTGTGGTGTAATTAATATCCAAGAAGAACTGTAATTCAGGTAATAATCAGGGTTTGAGCTCTTTAATTTTAGTTATATATGCTGGAATTCTGGAGTTAAAGATTTATGGTTTGTACTCATTTTGAAGTTTTAGTATCAATGAATTGTGGTCTGAAAAGGGGCAGGGAATGATTGAGAAATTAATGATTTTAGAGTGTAAGTCATGGGTAGCAAATATTTTATCTATTCTAGTTTGAGTACCAAATCTGTCATCTTGATGGGAAAACAACAAAGATTTATCTTACTTAAATTTGAAGGTATCTACAAGATGAAATGATTCAACCCACTTGTTTAAAGCTTTTGATACAGCAGATGTACGCAGCAGTCTATTATTTGTAGTTTCAGAAATATGAAACAAAAAAATCCAGATGACCACCACGGCTTAAAAGAACAGTTGTTCAATTTTGGACATGCACTTTCACGTAAAACATTCCTGTTTATCAAGTCTTCAATAAATATGTAGTCACATACACACACTTTATATAGTCAAAACCACATCAATTAAGTAATTTAAACTCAGTTAATACATTAATTAAACATTTTAATAAACCAATTACTTAAAATTCAATTGTAAATTCATTTAAAGAGGGCAAGCTTCCAGCTCTGGTTTTATACATACATAATTGTTCAAGCCTGGAAATACATGTGCTTGCAGCTTTAAAATCCACTTCAGCTCTACCTATTCCACTTGATTGTTTAAACTCCCTCCTCTCTTATCTTTCACTACTATTTGCAAAACCCTAAACCTAAATTCATGTGCAGGAAATTCCACAGTATGTTTAGCCAACGCATTCAGTTTATTTTTACTTTTTATATCATATACATGTTGATATATCCTGTCTCTAAGTTTCAGAAATGTCAAACATACAGTTAAAATCTCCTCCTAATATTAAGTTGCCTTTATAATTATTGGAAATGAAATCCAAGTGTTTTTTAACAGTTCCTGTTTCAATGCCTGGGAACCAGTATAGATTGGCTAGGGTCCATATTCTGTTATTATATTTAACTATTACTAATGCCATAAGGCTTTCTTTATCTTCATACTTATAAATGATTTCTGTGTTAATCACATTTGTTTTCCATAAAATTATTACCCCTTTTGTCTTTGTCTTATAAGTAGATTGTGCCAATATCATGTATTCCTTAGATTCCATTTGTAATTGTCATTTGTTTTGAAATGAGTTTCTTGAAGGAAGACAATTTGTGCTTTGTTCAGTTTTAAATATTTTGGTAGATTTGATCTCTTGCTAGGATTGTTTAAGCCATTGGTATTTAAAGATAATAAAGTTAAATCCATCTTCGGTTATTTAGACTATGTATTTTTTCTTTTATTGTGACTATTAAACATTTTCCTCTAATAACTATAAAGAACATGTTTGAGCTTGTAAAGGAAATTATCAGTTTTATACTTTGAGTGTTTGCCAGTAAAGTAATGTTTTGGTCAGGCATACTAAAAATGTTTTTGTGAAATAAATTTAAATTAGTAAATGTTAACAAAACTAAGATCCACATTAGCCATGGAATGAAAATCATTCCTAATCCGATGGAAACACCCAAGTCCATCAGATTATCACTCATATCTTGACAATCCAGAACATCTGAGCTCCATAAATTGATTTATCATATTGAGAATATTTGTAATAGGAATAAGCAATATTTATATTATTTTGAACAGATATAGTACTATTGTAGATTAGACAGAATTCTAATACAATATAAATGTCTACTTATTGTATAAGCAATTAATATTTATATGAAAGATGGATGGCAAGCAATTCAGTCATAGTAAAGTACCTCAGTAAAAGATTATAGCACACAGTTATTTAACATATTCACCCTTATTGATGAAGTCTTTCAAAACGTATTACTTAATATAAATAGATAGTAATAATATTTATACCTAATGTTTATAATACAATGTATTTTACTGGATATATCAGAAGTTATTTTTCATTGTTTGCCAGAATTTAAGTAATCACTTTGTTGCTAACTTACTTAAAGCATCAAGTTTGTTTTATGTGAACATTGATGAAAGTTAGTGCATTTTAATTATCAGTGCATCCCTCTTCCCCCACATTTCCTACACATAAGGATTTCCATATATGTCATTTCTTATTATAAAATGAGTGAAATTATAGGTTAAAAACAACAAATTCACTTATTGTGCTTAATGATTACAAGTTCCCTTTCCATATTCATAATTTGTCATTTTATGGCATATACTGAAAGTTTTTAGATTTAAATGGCAACATTCTGTTTTGCGTACTTTCCGTTATCGGGGTAATACTTTAAATGCAGTTGCTGAGCTCCAAATCCAGTGTCTTGTCTTTTTGGTCTTAATATAACCAGATGTATTTAAAATATTTTATGGGATAATATTTTAAAAAGGACATGTAATTTCTAAATTTTACACATACCTGGTTAACAGACATGACAAGACACTGTATTGTAGCTCAACAATCACATTTTAAGTGTTTCCGTCTTGCATACCTAATGGACAAATCAAATATAAAAAATGCAACCAAATCCCGAATACACAGGTATGTCATTTTTTTGTAAAACCCTAATAGTATTTTTTTGTCCAAGTTATCAATGTGCTACAAAGAGGCCAGAACAGCAACACATGAATAAAATTAATACCTCTGTGCCAGGCCTCTCACTCCCCTCCCCATTCATCTCACTGTCTTTTGAAAATACTGAAAATTGATTGAGTGAAATGGCTAAGGTAGTACAGGATGCATCTATTCTCTGCCTTTTTGATGTGGACAGAGCACTTACACCACCAACACAGGTATGTAATTTTTCCACAGACCTGCTCACTGCTAGATCATAGCACTTGGTGGTGCAATTATGCGTAAGGCAAACCAGACTATCGTAACTTAGGAGGAATTTGACTGCAGAAGTATAACTGTTTCTTTCAATAATGTGTAGGGTTAAAACATTCATAAAATGTTTTCTTAGTATTTCAAACTTCTTTTTGGAAAAAATAAGGCTTTAAAAGAAATATATAAGGAACTGACAGTTGACCATTTCTGACACAAGGAGGAAGTAAACCGTGTATGACCTTTTTGATATTTTCTGTTGCTGTGTGTTTAACCTGTTGTAACTGTAAAAATGTAAAAGTCAAATGAAGTGTCATACTTTTTTACATGTTTTCCTCGTCGGACATTTTTATAAAACAGCAATCTATTTTCATTTTTTTCTGCTATCCAGGCAACACTTTAAACGTGGTTACTGAGCTCCAAATCCAGTGTCTTTCCATGTATTTTTGCTCTTAATCTAACCAGCTGTGTGTAAAATAATTACATGGATAATATTTAAAAAAAAAGAAATGTAGCTTCTACTTTTCACACACACACACACACACACACACACACACACACACACACACACACACACACATGGTTATATTTAGACCAAACAGATATGAAAAGCCACTAGATTTGGAGCTCAGAAACCACATTTAAAGTGTTGCCCCGATAACAGAAAAGAACCCTATTTTGTATAATCAGCAAAGGTTAAACTGAATGATTATTGTCAATTTAATGCTATATGTTCAGAATGTGATTGTTACATTCTGTGACATTTCAAGTTCAGGCTTCTATTGTTTTCCTTGAAAAACTTTGTCAGTTTGATGTCATGTATAAACATTAGTTACATTGGCAGCAGCTTAAGTATTATGTTTGGTCAAGATGGGTTACAAAACCACAATTCAAGTTAAAGCAATTACATGACTTGTTATGCATATTTACTTATATGAGAAAATCATCGTGCCTTCCCCTTGATGTTCAATGTAGTGAATGACGTTTATGACAAGTTAAGACAGTAGTGTTATTATACAAAGCCCATGTAATTAAATCCTGTCTTTAATATCTAAATTCAGCCGACTGCTTCATTTTATATGACGATTATATATTTTATGTCTAGATTTACTAAAATCATGCATTACATAACTATTGTTTTTTTTTTTTTTTTTGCCTGTTGCTTAGTTATTTGAGAGACCAGAAGCTGTAATGCTAATTCTTATTATTAGCTCCTTCCAAGCATGTTTATACAGTCAATAGACTTTAAGTTATGAGACCCTTCTAGTTTCATATTTGTTATATTTCCATCTTTACATACACACATATCAGTACTTCGAGCATGGGCAACAATGGCCATCCAGTTTTGCCAGAATACCATTCACTAGTTCATGTGGTGTGTTTCTAGGCTGTTCTTAAAATATCCAAACCAATATTTGTCCTGTTCCATTTTACCAGCCTGTTCCATGCAGTGGCCACTCTGCCAGTGAACCATTCAAAACACCTTCCATCTCCACAGATATTTCCACAAAGGAAATCTGATGACTCTCTAGTGCTTCCTGGCAACCCCAAACACCCCTAGAATCGGCTATTCCCTTATGCCCAACACGTCCAAGCAAGCTCACCTCCCAGACCACTGCAAAGGGTACTGCACAAGACCAAGTGCTCGTAGACTTTTGCAATAACTCAGACTTCCACTCTTATGTAAGTCCTTAATGCGTTTGGACCAAAATACATTTTAAATATGTACAATTTTCAAAAAATTGTTGTCTAAATACAAATCTTTATCGGTCGAAAACTGGTATTTCGACAAGTGTATAAAGGATAGGATAGTGCAAAAGGGATTAAGGTTGAATAAATTTCCGAACAACATCAATGGAGACCAGGTATTTTTTAAAGAAATATGTGATATTTTAAATAGTTGTGGTTTGTCAATTCTGAAAGCTATGGTGAAGCATAATACTGAGGTCATGGACCAAACCAAAATAGAGATTGATAAAATGTACAATGAAATTAATGGTGATTTACTGTTTACTGTTGATGAAAATAAAAATTTATATTACAGAGTGCTCCATGACACTGATAAGTTTGTTAACTCTAACATAAATAGGAAACTTAGAAAATTTGATAGAGACTTGAAAGAATATAATGCATGTGTTGCATATGTGCAGAGTGAAAATGTGAAAGCCTATAAACCTTTTAACATGCATTTTTATCCACAGAAGCAGGTGACTGACAATAAGACCTACTATCCACGACAACCCCAAAGGGGGAAAGTATGGCAGCCCAGATATGGGGGGAAGTATAGCAACAATTATTACTACAACCATATCAATACGAATGAGGGGTACTACGACGAGGAATTTGATGAAGCATTTCCCAATTTAGAAAGGAATGACCGTGGAGATGGAATTAATGCCCAAGGGGGTTTAGAGGAAGTAAGGAGGTCAGGAAGACTAAGGAACAAAAACCAGCAGGCCTCTTATGCACGAGCGGCTAAGGGGAATCAAGTGTATATGGGCAGAGAGAGTGGTGGACAGGATTTTCATTAAATGTGGACTATGACATGGTGCAATTGGATAATAGTAACATTATTAATGACAATGAGGCACATGACAAGCAGGTTATGTACACTCACAACAATTTTAATATATTTAATTATACAGACATTGTTGTTGATGTAAGTTATTTTGATTTATTTGTTAAAGGATTTTCTTTTGTCCCAGCAAGAAAACCTAGGGTGGAAGAACTTGTGCTTGACATTAAATTGTTTACACGGAAGTTGAACTTTAGGCATACTTACAATGATGCCAAGATGGAAAATGGTAACAATAATATTAACAACTTGTTTGTTAGGCACAGTATTTTCAATCCACCATTGCAGTACGAGATTTTAAATTTTGAGCATTGTGTTATTAATAAAATTAGGAATGAATACAAAATGAACAACAATAAGATAAATAATTTAACATACACAGAAGAGAAATTACTATTTGATTTGAGAAGTAATAGAAGGTTACGAGTAATGAAACCGGATAAAGGAGGGGGAGTGGTTTTAATGGACACATGGGATTATATAAGAAAAATGAAGGAGATTTTGGATAAGGATGACAATTACATGTTGGTTACCAAAAATGAGATTAACATATTTTATAGAAAAATTTGTCTTATTTTAGAAGATAATTTATTATCTGGTGCTATAGACCTAGCACTGTACAAATATTTAAAAGTACCAAAACCAGTTATCCCAGGTATCTTTGGGATTCCCAAGGTACATAAATCTGTGTCTGACCCTCCTCTGAGACCTATAGTAGCCTCACAGGGTTCCAAAACACAACCAATGGCAATTTACGTGGACACAATGATTAAAAAGTTTTATTATAGATGGAATCATATTTTAAAGGATTCTTGGGACTTTTTAAAGAAAATAGGGGAAAGTGAATATACAGACAACATGCTATTTATTACTATAGACGTTAAGGAGCTTTTTACGGTAATACCACAAAATACAGGGTTAGAGTGGTTTGAAAAGATTTTGGCTGAAATGGACTGGTTGACACCAGCAGATTTTAGAAATGTACTTGAGAATATGGAGCTGGTATTAAAATATAATTTCATTTACTTTGAGGGGGATTATTATCATCAGAAGGAAGGAGTGGCTATGGGATCCGCCTGTGCCCCGAGCTACGCTAATGTAATCATGTTATATTGGGAAAGGGAATTTGTGTTTAAATCTGAATTTAACCAACTTATAGTACAATATTTCAGGCTTTTGGACGACATATTTATCCTGTGGAATGGAACAAATGAAAATATTGAAGTATTTATACAGTATATTAATAATACCACAACTTTCCTGAAATTCACTCACTCAATAGAGACTGATGTGGCGCATTTTTTAGATGTGGAGCTTTCAAAAGACCGAAAGAACAAATTATATAAATGTAATATATTCAGGAAAGAGAATTTTTCTAATACCTATCTACATTATGAAAGTGACCATTCTTATCATCTTAAGAGGAATATTGTAAAGGGACAGATGATAAGAATGGCAAGGATGATTTCGGATAATAACAATTTTTTAAAGGAAATTGATCATGTGGGAAGTTTATTTAAAGAAAGGGGATATCCTAGTGAATTAATCACATCAGTTAAAAAGTATGTGGTATTGGGAAGGGGGACTAAATACATACCGCTTCTGAAGCAAGACACAAAAAATGATGATGAACAAGTTTCTAGTACTAAACAACATGATGAGAATACGAGTACAGGGACAAGGGGTGAACTTAACACCATACCTCACAACCACACATTTTTATGGGATTCGATGGCTGAAAAAAAGTATATATGAGGTATGGGATATGTTCAGAGGTATAGCATCTAAAACGGAGGTTTTTAAAAATGACTTAAGATTTAGTTTTAGAAGGAATCCAAATATAAAAAATATTATGGAAAGAAAGAAAGCATTGGAAAATGGAACTAAAAAGAAACATGGAACATACAAATGTGGTAGGTGTGGGCAGTGTCCCTATATTTTGGAGAGTAAGGAAATAAAATTACCCAGCATAAAATTAACAATTTCAACAAAAAATATAGTAGCTGTTATTCCAAGGGTATTGTCTATTTGGTGATATGTAAGGCCTGTGATAGTTACTATGTGGGTAAGACGGAGAGGCGTCTAAAAAACAGAATTTATGAACATGTTAGAGACATAAACAGACATAATGAAAATAATGCTCTTTATAGACATGCACTCAATTGCTCCAAGGCTGATTTTAGATTTTGGGTGCTGGAAGAGGTGGAATACCCAGAGAGGGGAGGTGACTGGGAGACCAAAATTGAATATAGAGAGGTGATATGGCAGCTGAGATTAGATTCAAGTTGTGGTAAAGGTCTCAACAACCATATATCTATTACGCCAGCTCTCAAGATTTTAGCAATGGACCCAAAAATAATTAAGGGATAATATTTTGGTCAACAGTTCGAGTATTTTATTAATAAATATATTTTTTTCTAAGTTGTTATTTTTTCAAAGTCATTTTTTTTCAAAGTCATTTTTTCTAAGTCATTTTTTTAAAGTTATTTATTTATATATCTTCATGAATTCTTAGTTAACATTTAGCATGTTGTTTGCTAACATACAAATACATTTTTACATACATTTTAACATGCAATTTTTACACGTAATCATAACATACATTTTTTAGAATAACATATGGAAATTTAGGCTTTTGTATATATATATATTTTTTATAAGCTTATACATTTTTAGCAAATTTTTAATACATTCACGACATATATTGAAGCATTTACATTTGTATTTATACTTTTAATATATTTATATTTATCAATATACATTTTTATTTATATAGCATTATGTATTGTTGTATCACACAACAATATGCACTAATGTATGAAACAAATAACACAAAATTAATATACATTTCTGTTTTATATGATGAATTTGCTTTCTTATATTATGAATTTATTTTATTATCACAATATTGGAACTTTTATCGATGCATTGGTTAGTTATTATTCAAAGTGCAACTTATTTATTCATTCATTTATTCACTGACTTATTTATTATTTTTTCTTGCAAATATATGTCTCTAGTCTGTAAAAATAATTTATTAAAATTTATTAACATTTACGATTTTAAAGAATACAGGATTAACTGTACATATTCAACAAGGATGGGAAATCTGTTTTGTAAAATTAAATTGTATAGTAAATTTTACAGATGATTTTTATTATATCGTATTTATAATATTTCTGCTTATTATATATATATATTTTTTTTTAATTCAGAATTATGATTCAAGTACCTGGTTTCCTTGGTGTGAAGTGGCACTTGCACTTTTTGTACATGGAAGTTCGTTTTTTCTTACATCAGTATTTTTCTGTATTAGTTTGGTTAGTATTGTTATATGTCAGTAGGTTTTATAAACAAATTATTTAACCTGTAGCTTTAAAAGCAAACAGTTAATTAAGTCAAGAAGTGCTTTCATTTGTCAATTCAAATGAATGAATTACAATGGAAATATTATATAAGAAACATTGATGGTGGAAATTGTTATTCTGATGAAGTCTCCGGTTGTAGGAGACGAAAGCGCTAAATGGACATTTGAATTTGTGTTTTATTCTTGTTTTTGTTACTTTACAAAATAAAATAATTTTTATTACTTTGGCTGGATTTCACACGTTCCTTGGCGATATTTGGACAACCTTCATTGTGCCGGATTACGTTTTTTTATTGTGGTTCGTTTACTTTTGCTGTTTGGTTACATTTTAAATATAATATGGCGCTTATTTTTTTTTTTATCTATCAAGAATCAACTTAATGAGCTAAACAAAGTGTTGGGAGACCAACAATATGTGTACATGTGGTTTAAAACAGCCCTTTTATTATATTTTTTTAAACCAAAAACTTAATTGCCGAGAATCATCTCTTATATTTTTTTAAACCAAAAACTTAATTGCCGAGAATCATCTCAGAGGCTTCTCAGAGCCATTAAGCATTATAGTCACTCTGTGTCCATTACCATAGCAACTTGGGAGCATCTGTTTCTGTTAGTGTGTCTGTGTACTGCATACCAGAGGCTTGCGATGCACCTGAAACAAAGCTTCACTTCACTGCAACTTCAAGCCTAAATTCTCTCCCTTTCAGCAAGGCAGCAACCAGGAAAAGAACAGAGAGCAACCAAATAAAAAAAAAAAAATAAAAAAAAAAACCTCCCAACAGGTCGCCACAACAAGAGATAACACATGCTTCAAGCCTTCCCACCTCTCACTCAGCAGATGTATAATATAAACAAACTATTCTGTGCCAAAATATCCCAAAATCACAGTTTTATCCACCCCCTTCCATTGTGTCCAGGCTAAAACACCAAATGTCTCTTCTTAATACACAAGCATCAGTAAACCTCGATCACAAGCTGCAACCCACAGCTTCCGAGAGATGAAAATGGCAACATACAACAGCTGCCAGACATAGCTGCATCCATGCACACCATGTCAGGCTTAATTAAACAGCACTCAAAGCTATGATACCTGCCATAATTGATATTAATTATGATTAGACAGAATAATGACATTTGTACTAGCTGCCAGACACAGCTGCATCCACGCACACCATGTCAGGCTTCATCAAACAGCACTCAAAGCTATGATACCTGCCATAATTGATATTAACTCTATTTAGACAGAATAATAATGACATTTGTACTAGCTGCCAGACACAGCTGCATCCACGCACACCATAACAGGATTGATCAAACAGCACTCATAGCTGTGATATTTGCCATAATTGATATTAACTATATTTAGACAAACTAATAATGACACTTGTACTAAGAGCTTGCTACTATTATTTAACCAGGATATATATGACATTTCTAAATCATACTTTAACTGAAGAAGGCATTAGTCTCCATGACAGCATTTTTTTTTCAAAACACTCTACTGTTACTGCTATTATATATTATGTTAATTTGTTACATTTGAGTCTGAACTCTGATGAATGGTACCTCGTTGAATTAGTTAATTAATTATTTAAATTATTATAAGTAAAAACAATGAAAAATGAACAAGATACGTATTCATTGAGTTCAAGTAGGGGAATAGAAACTTCTATGTCTGTATTACATGTTGCTTTGTTTGGCTTATATATAAAATGTAAATAGTAACCCACCTTGACCTACCTTTGTTTGTGAAGAATTATTGGACTCTGAACAAATCATTACTGTTTCTCAATTGTTTAAGAAACCCTCCCTTTTTAAATAAAAATAGATGACAAGTGATGTACCATATCAGTTGATACTTTGAGAGATGTAGTTGTAAGAGTTATTTTTTGGGACAGCTATCTTGGAATCAGTTTTTTGTTTCTTCTTTCTAGCATCAGTCCAAGGATTTGTTAATTTTATTCTTTTAAGAGTGTGGGCTATCCATTCCATTTCTTCTGGGATAGACACTATGTTGTTGTTTTTGATGAATATAGTAGCTTCTTCCAAGTCATTCAAGGTTCTCATCTCATTGGCAAAAAGTATTTTTATCTTGGCTGGAAAGACCAGCTGTGCTTTAATGTTGTTTTGTTTCAACAGTTTTATTATTGGCCAGACATTTTCCTTTGTTCTAGTATTCTGAAAGACTAATCATAGTCAAACCTCATCAGGCTTTGATTGTATTTTAAGGGTGATTTTCTCCAAGCAGATTTTAATATTAGTCCCTTGTCCAGAAATGAAAGAAATTTTATAACTATGGATCTAGGTGGAGAATTTGTTGTTAGAAGCAGGTTTCCTCAGTGCTCTATGCCCCCTTTCAATTCCAAATGAAAGTCCTTCTTTCAAGTCTAAAAATTCAGGAATCCAGGTTGTTAAGAATAAAATAATGTCTTCTCCTCCAGTGTTTTCAGGCAGACCAAAGATCCTTATGTTTTGTCTCCTTTCCCTGTTTTCTAAGTCATCTATTTTGTTAAGCAGCCATGTATTCTGTTTAAGCAGAAATTATTTTTGGAATTCTTCCTCTTTGAGTCTCCCTTCAATGTCATTTAGAAAAGTCTGTATATTTAAGCAATAACCCATGGATGGGTATGGGTAATGCTGGATTTACCCACAGTTGGTGTGGTTTGGTCACGAGGGCAAAGCCCTCGTGACCAAATAAAGACAACCGTGGGTAAATCCAGCACTGCCCACATCCAGCCATGGGTTACTGCTATTAAACAATTACTTTATTTAAGAAAAAAAATACTTTTCTTAAATAATGTCACTGTATAATGACCCTGTGCTACCCTTCCGCAGGTATACTTTGGCATTTCTGATGTACTGCGCATGTGTAAGGGTTGTGTTCCCATGCTTACACAGTACATCAGTGCTGTGCAGAGGTAGCAATAGAGAAAGGAAGATATCTGTTACTTTTTAAGTATCTCACTATGTTAAACGTGTTTAACATAGCGAGATATCTTTAAAAAAGGCAACGGAGAAAGGAAGACCTCAGTTGCTTTTTTTAAGGCATGTCGCTATGTTAAACGAGTTTAACATAGCGATATATGTTTAAAAAAGCAACGGAGAAAGGAAGATCTCTGTTGCTTTTTTTAAGCTATCTCACTATGTTAAACAAGTTTAACATAGCAATATTAAAGCAACGGAGATCTTCCTTTCTCTGTTGCTACCTTTGGACAAGAAAAAAAAAATCAGGGGATATACTAACGGAAAAAGTCTGGGCGACCAGACCTTTTTCCTTTAGTATATTCTCGGATTTACAACGAGCATGCTGATTGGGCTGGCCAGTCAGCATGCTTGTTTTTGAATATTTAGGGCCAGTTATTTTTGTATGGTGTTGCTGTAATAGTTCCTTAAGAGTATCAGTCTGTTTTTGAGAATTTAATGTGAAATTTTCCAAGTAATATTTAAAGACATCCATCTTCAAAGATAGTTCCTGTAAGGTAGATGTCATCAATTGCAGTTCTTTTTTCAAAGCAGCATCTGGATGAGAATTCCTTGAGTTATTCATATTCAGTGACTCAATATATCTTCAAGTTACTTGACAGGAAAATTTTTGTACATCTCCACCAAAATTGATATTTATGCAGTTTATCTATAGATTTCTGACATTTAAAACTTGAAAATAATAAAATTTTCCTATATTATTATACTAGTTTATGGAGCTCTCAAAATTCACTGCTCTCATTTGGCCATCTAGGCTCCACCCCTCAGTGCTCTTACATTCTGATAGGCCTGTGTACCACACTATGTTGGCCCATCTCACAAAAGGACATTTACAGTTACTGACAGTTGCAAAAGTGATACATGGCAACCCTCCAGTGTTCCCCTCTATTTTCCCCATCTTCAGCACCCCACACCATGTACTTTACTTTTTTCTTCCTTTTTTTCACATTTTGCCTTGGTCTTCAGATTTTTAAGAAGCCTTAACTTTCTATATGCTCTGAAGTGCATTTTAAAGTTTTTTTTCTCTTTTCACAACCTTTTCATCCAATGATGGCTTGAACAGAAATTATGATTCAGTGAAGAAATTCAGTAGTGTTGTTCAACTTTAGTTTTCCTCGCATTCTTTCAACACACATTTTGTGACCAAAACAGTGCAGTAGTGACCACTTAAGTAGTAACTCAGTTAAGCTGGGACCCCCAAAAGCTGTAAATGTTCTGTGATGCATTTTAGAGCATTTCCCAATCTTTTAATCCAATAGTCGCCTGAACGAAAGTCACGAGTAAGAAAAGAATTTCAGTCTTTTATTTTTCTTTCTTTTTTTTGTAAGGTAAATATAAGTTGTGCTCAAAGCTTAATGTTCACAGCTGACAAAATAGTATCTCATAATAAACAAACAAGACAACTGTGCTGTTTTGAGAATACATAAATCCTGTCTGGAAATAGTGCCTGCCCCCCCCCCCCCACTACCTATGCATCCTTCTGGTTCAAATGGCCACAGCCATGTATTTTAAGTGACCGCTGTCATACATATAAATAGTATGCCTCATCACTTCTCACCTCTGCTGCCTAAAGGCAGCCACCTGTATACATGCCTGGTGTATGATTGCGAGGAAAGTGAAAAAAATGATGATGATGTATTCCACATTGTTACTCTTATATAGTACACTGCCCCTGCACAACCTATAATAACCTTCTTTGTAGACCTTGGAGGTCTGTGTAAAAAGTAAAAGAAACATTAACCACAATTTCCCCAGCTCAAACCCAAGCTATAATGACCTCCTGTGCATACCTTTAAGGTTTGACCATGATGAAAATTAATGTAATGTCCACACAATCCCCAGTCCCCCTCACATAAGTGGCAGCAACCTTCGGTACACACACATCTGAGCAGGGCTGCTTTTAGAATGGGTGTGGGTGACACCAGAGGCTACCACAGTCCATGTCAGAATCCATTTAAACACTCGAGAGTGCAGGGGCCACCAGACGCCTAGCAGATCGAAGTGTCTGAATGTTCTGTGATATATTTAAGCAATAACCGATGAGTGGGTGTGGTATATTGAAGATCTGCCCACGGTTGCTGTGGCCAACCGTGGGTAAATCTTCAGCATGCTAATGCCCACAAGTCAGTTATTGCTATTATACAATTACATTATTTAAGAAAGAAATTACTTTTCTTAAATATTGTGTTTGTATAATGGTGCTATGGTATTCCCCTGCATTGTTTCCCTATTCTTTTGTTTTTTTTTTATGTACTGTGCATGCATGTGGTACTTACAGTCCCACACTTACACAGTACATCAGTGCTTTGGAAAGCAAGCAACAGAGAAAGGAAGATCTCCGTTGCTTGCTCCTTTTTTTTTTTCTTTTAAAAAAAAACTGTAAAATCCGGACAGTTCATTTGTAGTTTTGCAGAATGTATATAATTTCCCTTGTATTTCTTCTCTTAGCTTACAAAATGCTTGAAGGTCCCTATTGTAAATGTTGCTCTTATTCACTTAGAAAGCTGTTAGAATAACAGGATTTATGCTACTGTGCATTGACTTCCATAGCATATATTAATAGAAGAAAGTCCGGCTGGACTTTTTTTTAATTGGTTTATGCTAAATTTTACAACAGGCACACTGGTTGGGCTGACCAATCAGCATGCACATTTTGTAATACTAACGAGCTACCATTGTACAATTTATGCTTTATATTTGAAATATAATTACTTGTCATCTGCATTTTTTACTGCTACCCACAAGAGGGGGTAGGGTTAGCATAAGGGTTAAGGTCTTTACTTAACAGATATGAAGTACAGGGTTTAATTCTGATCTCTGGTTCTTGCCTAGGCTTGTAGTAGTCTAGAAACTGATAGCCTGGTATTTAACTATGAACCTGTAAGTATAATGTATGTGTCCCAGTATTACTGTTTGTGCACAGATGAAAATCAGTGATATTTTTTACACTCTCATGGGCATGAGCGCATATACACACACACACTCCATAGTCACTTTCAGGGAAAAGGGGGGACTTCTATTTCACCTTCTGCATGTTTTTGAGATGCTGACTTACATAAATAACGGAAGGCATGTGAATTCCATTAGCCAAGAATTCAACCAATGCAAACCACTGTGTGATGTTAGTGCTACTCACTTTTCCATAGTGGCAATGAACAGTTGCTTTCACACATCCTCTTCCTGCCAAACCACCAATGATAGCCAGCTATCATGAGTAAGGTCCATATTTGTGATGGTAAGTGTAAGAAAATATGACCAGCTTGCTACTTTTAAATACACTGTAGCTGCCCCTCCCCACATACACAAGCATGATGGCAGTGCTGATAATGTCTCTGTTAGAAAGTGAAGTATATTATAGCCAAGCCAGCTTGTTACTCTTACACTACACACACACACACACACACACACACACACACACACACACACACACACACACACGTCATAGCAATACTAGCTTTGCACTTATTTCAGCAAATAGCAATATACTATGCAACACTGCTACTGCTACACTAGATCAGTAACTGTTGTTTATCAGTCATCAAACTGGGTAAGTCACTTTTATTTACCTCATTGAGGAGAAATACATATGTGTCACTGTCCCTGATTTCACAGACTGTCATTGATTTTGCCACATAACTTTGCTCTTTCCCTCATAAAGTTCGATTTGCTGGTAAATTGTTTAGGATTACAGATGGGGTAACCATTTGAAATGCCAGAACCCTTTAGAGTGAGTGCTAAAATATGGAGATTGAATGGACAAAAAATCAGGCTTCCATATATTAAGTCTGATATGACCATTTCCAGGAATATTCCCTGTTCTCTGAAGTATGGTAGTCTTTCAGTTGGTATTTATACATTCTGGGGTATGAAGGGTGCAGGGGGTTTAGCCCCTCCAAAAATGTAAAGGTAAAGGACTATGTTCAAGATTCATTGCTCTCCTGGATTTTCAGTCCTTTTTACGACATGTCAGCACCAGGCATTTTGAGTGCTAACATTTCAATAGGGAGCCTTACAAACAGTTAATAAACCCAGACATAATAGTTTCATACTTTTTACTGCTCAAAAAATGCATGTTGAGTCAAATTGTGCTATTCTATTAATGTAAGTGAATTGGAGTAATATTTAAAATGTGTTCCTGACTTTTTTAAGCCTTTATTCTGCTATTATGTTTGGCTTTGCCAAGAATTCTTGAGAAAAAAAAAATGAGAGTTATACTGTCTAGTGTTCAGTGGTGGTGCTGCGGTAGCGTTGTCGCCTCACAGTAAGACGTTGTCCCATTCGATTCCCAGCTAGTCTTCTGTGTGGAGGCATACGTGAATGGGCCGTGCCTTAGTTGAAGGCTGTGCATCAGGGCTGGGAGCCCGGTACGTAAAAATCCACTACCAAACATTAGCGGAACAGAGTTCCGCTGTGGCGACCCCTAAAAGCCAAAAGACACAAACAAAGTGTCTAGTGTTCAAAGGATCATAGGAAGTTATTAGGCTATTGGCCCTGAGGCCCTTACAAGCCTAGCCAAGAATTTAGCACATGTTCTGACAAGTCAGCAACCGATGCCCCTGTCCAGCAGAGACATAGGTGGAATCCCAGGGGTACATTTTCTGTTCCCCGTCCAGTTATCCAGGTTGCGCTTAAAAAGAGTTAATGACGTACTCTGCTTGATGTGGAGAGGGAGTCTGTTCCACAGGGGGAGGAGTCTCAGGGACATAAACTTGCCCCACCAACAAGTCCTATTAATATCACAGACCAGGTTAAGGTCGCACATGTGGCTTACTCAAGTGGAGCTTGACTTCCGGATATGCAGCAGTCCCATCAAGTCAGGGTTTGAGATTGCTTTGTATGTCAGATAGAGGTCACTTGTGAGGATTCTGTATGAGACTCAGTAGAGGGACAGGGTTTTTAGCCTGTCTGTATAGGTTAGATGTTTGAGGCCCTGGATTCTCCTGCTGAGGAACCTCTGTGGTCTGTCCAGCTGCTGCATGTGCTTTTTGAGGTACATGCCGAAAGGGGCACTATACTCAATAATGAGTCTTGTAAGGGAAAAATACAGGGATGTTATGACCTCCTTGTTCCTGGATGAGATACCCTTCCTAATAAGGTGGGGCATGTAGAAAGCATTCCATACAATGGAGGCAATATGGGGGTCAAAAGTTAGTTCGCTATGAACCTGGGTGCCCAAGTCCCTTAGGACTGATTGTGTGCTTAGGACCTTGTTATAATGTGATCTTTTGTGGGGATGTCACTCTCTCCAGAGTGGATGATGATGCATTTTTTGGCATTTAGTTTGAGGCCATATTTCTGGCACCAGTCATTTGTTTGGGTGAGACCCTCTTGGAGGATGTCCACATCACTAGGAGAACTGATGACAACACCCAGCTTGCAGTCATCTGCAAACTTGGTCAGCCATAGCCCACTGGTTTTGACCTGCATCTCAGAAAAGTATATCCCAAACAACAGAGGCCCCAAGACCAATCCATGGGATACACTGCTCATTACGGGTCTACTGTTTGAAGTGGTTTCCCTATTTTGACTAGGTGGGTTCTATCAGTGAGCCAGTTTGCTAAACATCTGGTAACATTGAGATTGATGCCTAGTTGAGAGAGTTTATCTGTTATACCTGAATAGGGAATAGTATCAAAGGCTTTGGTCATGTCAAGGTAGGTGGTGTGCACCATCTTCCCCTCGTTCATGGGTTTGGTGATTGTCTCAAAAAAGGCAACCAAATTTAACAAACACGACCTCCTCTTGATGAAACCAAACTATGTGGGATTGAATGTTTGAAGGTTGCCAATGTCCTTGTTAATAAGGTCCATGATAATCTATTCCTTGCCCTTGCCGATCAGGCTAGTTAGGCAGATGGGTCTATAATTTCCTGGGTCAGTGGATGCTCCACGTTTGTGCAAAGGGATGACAGTGGCTGCCCTCTACTCACCTGGGATGAAGCCGGTACTCAGACTTTGGTTGAATAGGGTGCCTAATGGTGCTGCAAGTTTCTGCCTGAGTTCATATAGGATGTAGCCTAGGATGTTATCTGATCCCATAAATGCTGTATTTGTTTTTTGCCTTTGAGAGGGCAGTGATGATTCGCTCCCTAGAGATAATGAGAGGGGGCCAGGTGCTGGGGATGTCTTGATTTACTGATGGGGGAAGTTTTCACTGAACCTGTCTACCAGCAGGTTGGGTATATCTACGGTGTTTGTGTATGTAGTGTCCTTGACCACCATTTCTGAGCAGATCTGAGTGCTTCCTTTGGGATTGCAGACATAATGTGGAGAAGGCCTTATGATTGTCTTTAGTAGATGTGGCCAGATTCGATTTGAAGTTTACTTTGGAGGATTTCACTAGTGCTCTTGTTTGCCTGTTCAGGCTAAGGAGAGATTGCTTCCAATTAGGCACTTGCTCCTTCTTGGTCCTGGACTGCAAATTTTTTTTCCTTTTATTATAGAGTTTATTTATTGCAGATGTCCACCAGACAGGTTTATTCTTCCTTGAGGAGGAGAATTTTGTCCCGTCGAGTATTCCTTATTCCATGCAGCTATATAAATGCTCATATAGTACTTTGGTGTAGGTTTGGATATTTGTGCCAGTTCCTACAGAGGGGGAGGGGGTGATGAAGCTGTTTATACCTTCCCTCAGAAGGTTGTAATCAGTTTTGGAGAAGTTTTTGTTTGACCCTAGCAAGGGGGGGGGGGGGAATGGTGACTTTGAAAGTGACCGCTTTGTGGTAGGATCTTACCAGGGAGGATGACTCTTCAGGGATGCTGCAGTAATTACTCGTGTTGGTTAAAAGCAAGTCCAAGATATTATTACCTCTTGTGGGGGTGCTGACCAGCTGGTCCAAGGCATTTGCATTGACGAAATTAAGGAATCTCTGGGCATTTGTGTTTTGGCATGAGTAGTTCTTTCAGTCTATGGCTGGATAATTAAAGTCACCCAGGATCAGAGTAAAGGGTTGAATCTTCATAGATTTGAAGAGATACAGATAGGTGGAGTGGGCATCTTGAGTCAAAGTTGGGGGCCTGTAGATAGCTATGATTTGAATAGGGGTCTTGTAAATGTCAGCTGCACCTGGAGTGGCTCCTGTACATCATACTGTTTGACCAGCCTGGAGGTTTGTATGTCTTTAATATATACTGAAACTCTACGTCCTTTTGCTTTGCTGCCCATGGTTTGGGGTCTGAATGTATGATAGTATGCTTAACCTGATATGGCTAGGGTGCTTTCCCCAGCTTTGAACCTGGTTTCTTTCACTGCATAAATGTCAGTATCTTCCAGGATTAAGAATGCTTGCAGTGAGTGCAGTGTCATGTTTAGACTCCTACCGTTTAGCAGCATGACCTTTTATTTGCATTTTGATGAAATTTTCATGTTGATAATTTTGACCTCGTGGCATTGCCTAAAAAAGGCACTATGGGGAAGGCAAGAGCCTTTTCCAGAAGCCCAAAGCCCAAGGGGGACAGATGCAGGCCATCTCTGGCAAAGCATTGTGGTTTGTTGATCATGTTTTCCCAGGCTGTCAGGTACTGGATCCTCTTGGAATGACACCAGAAACTAAGCCAATTGTTAAAGTCAATCATTTTCTGTTTGTAATGAGGCATCATTCTGGGTGACAGTAGAATGCTGCTTTAGGACAGACACATAACCTGCCTGGGAGACGCATTCAGTGAGCTCGATCATGTCTCTCTTCATATAGTCCAGGGAGGTATGTCTCAAGTCATCCATGCCAACATGGACTATGACAGAGTCATAACAGTGCCTGTTGTTGAGAGACTTGAGTGCATGTATGATATGGCGGATTCTGGCATCTGACAAACAGCCTGGTGTAGGGCATATCTGTGTGTCTCACAATGGAGTCTCCTATGACTAATATGTTGGGTTTATGGTTAGGCCTTAGTGGCTGTGAGACATATGTGTGTGGACTATGTGTGGTATGGTGGGCTGTGGAGTTTGTGTGTTTTTCCCTCGGAGGTCTCTTTTGTTTGGGTATTTTTTTTTTTGAGGATTCCGGATTGGTGGGTGGGTGGGTGGGTGTGTGTGTTATGTAAGTGTGAGTGGTGTTTGTGTTGATAACATTCACAGTGCCAGATATACTGGCTTGTGAGGGAGAGAGCATAGACTCTAGGTTCTTAATATAACTGAATCTCTCTCAAATTGTGTTCCTAGGTGGTAGTAGTACAGGGATGTCCGTGTACATGAGGCAGTTGCTACACTGTCTCAGGTTGCCCATATCAACCAGACAGGAAATGTTCCATCAATATTTGTCAGAATCTGAAGGAGAGAGACCTGACAGAGCTAAGGGTGTAAAGGGTGGAAGGTCTAAGATGAGTACTACTAGGTGATCACACAAGTGCTACTAAGGGAAAATTTGTAGCTAGAATACCTTACAATGGGTTAAAAACAGTGCAGCTGTGGTGCATGACGTGCAAAGAAGCCCAAACCAGCTCAAACATGGGGTTTAAATACCACAAAAAATAGAAGATGCTAGTAGCACAGAAATCTAGCCAGTCCTGCTAGCCCCTGCTCTCTCTACCAATTAGCTTGTGCCAAACAAGGTCCAGGCAGCCCTGCTACTCTCACTAGCAGAGAAGATAGACCCCTACCAACACAAGATGGCTGTCAGAAACAGTAATGAAATGCAGTAAAATGCAGTTAATCAGTAAATTGCTTTAAAACAGTGCAAATGTGTTCTGTCTGTATTTATAAAACTCCCTGAAAGAGAAGAAAATCCATAAAGATCAGAAATATCAGCTTTTCATAAAATCCAAGGTAAGCAGTGAGATCAGTCATTCTGGGCTGCTGATCTCTAGTGCTTATATTGCTCATATTCAATAACTGATCATCAGCTTTACCCTAAAAAGATCAAATTGCAACCATGTTTTGGTCAAAGAGCATAATCAGAAAACAAATAATTGTTTTTTCTCCTAATTTTTTCACCAACCTGCAGCATCTTTTGTGCCCCCACCACAGAGTCAAGGATGATTACAGGGACTCCCCCAGAGTCTAGGATGATTAAAGGGCCCCCTACAGTGACAACTATTGCAGGTACCTAAAGTTGGCTATAATGATAGTTTTCGTAGAGTGAATATCCACCAACAGGATTAAATTAAGCCAAGGCACTATGTCAATGGTAAAATCATCATCTTCTTTCAGCTGTTCCCGTTAGAGGTCGCCACAGTGGATCATCTGTTTCCATTTCTTCCTGTCCTCTGCATCATGCTCTTTCACACCAACCGCCTGCATGTCCTCTCTCACCACATCCATAAACCTCATCTTAGGCCTTCCTCTTTTCCTCTTAACTGGCAGCTCTATCCTTAGCATCCTTTTCCCGATATACCCAGCATCCCTCCTCAGCACATGTCCAAACCAACGCAATCTCGCCTCTCTTGCTTTGTCTCCAAACTGTACAACCTGAGCTGACCCTCTAATATACTGATTCCTAATCCTGTCCATCCTAGTCACACCCAGTGCAAATCTTAACATCTTTAACTCTGCCACATCCGTCTCTGACTCCTGCCTTTTCGACAATGCCACCGTCTCCAACCCATATAACATAGCTGGTCTCACTACCCTCTTGTAGACCTTCCCTTTCACTCTTATTGGTACCCGTCTATCACAAATCACTCCTGACACTCTTCTCCACCCATTCCACCCTGCCTGTACTCTCTTCTTCACCTCTCTTCCACACTCACCATTACTCTGAACTGTTGATCCCAAGTACTTAAACTCATTCACTTTTACCAACTCTACTCCCTGCATCCTCACCATTCCTCTACCCTCCCTCTCATTTACACTCTGCTGACCTTCATTCCTCTCCTCTCTAAAGCATATCTCCACCTCTCCAGGGTCTCCTCAACCTGGTCCCTACTCTCACTACATATCACAATGTCATCTGCAAACATCATAGTCCACGGGGCCTCCTGTCTAATCTCATCTGTCAACCTGTCCATCACCACTGCAAATAAGAAGGGGCTCAGAGCTGATCCTTGATGTAATCCCACCTCCACCTTAAACATATCTGTCACTCTCACCGCAGTCCTCACCAATGTCACACTACCCTTGTACATATCCTGTACCACTCTTATATACTTCTCTGCCACTCCCGACTTCCTCATACAATACCAAAACTCCTCTCTAGGCACCCTGTCATATGCTTTCTCTAAGTCCACAAAGGCACAATGCAACTCCTTCTGACCTTCTCTGTACTTCTCCAGCAACACTCTCAGAGCAAACATTGCAACTGTAGTGCTCTTTCCTGGCATGAAACCATACTGCTGATCACTAATCATCACCTCCCTTCTTAACCTAGCTTCCAGTACTCTTTCCCATAACTTCAAGCTGTGACTGATTAGTTTTATCCCTCTGTAGTTACTACAGCTCTGCACATCACCCTTATTCTTAAAGATAGGTACCAAAACACTTTTTCTCCACTCCTCAGGCATCCTCTGACTTTCCAAAATTTCATTAAACAATCTGGTTAAAAATTCCACTGCCATTTCACCTAAGCACCTCCATGCTTCCACTGGTATGTCATCTGGGCCAACAGCCTTTCCATTCTTCATCCTCTTCATAGCTGTCCTTACTTCCCCCTTGCTAATCTGCTTCACTTCCTGATTGACTATCCCCACATCATCCAACCTTCTCTCTCTCTCATTCTCTTCATTTATCAGCCCTTCAAAGTGCTCTTTCCATCTACTCAACACACTCTCCTCACTTGTGAGTACATTTCCCTCACTGTCCTTTATCACCCTTACCTGCTGCACATCTTTCCCAGCTGTCCCTCTGTCTAGCCAATCAGTACAGGTCTTTTTATCCCTCTTTAGTGTCCAATCTCTCATACAACTCTCTATATGCCTTATCCTTAGCCTTCGCCACCTCTCTCTTTGCCATGCGCCTCATCTCCTTATACTCATGTCTACTTTCTTCATCTCTTTGACAATCCCACTTCTTCTTCGCCAGCCTCTTCCTCTGTATACTCTCATGTACTTCCTCATTCCACCACCATGTCTCCTTGTCCTCCTTCCTCTGTCCAGATGTCACACCAAGCACCTTTCTAGCAGTCTCCCTTACTAGCTCTGCTGTAGTTACCCAGCTATTCGGTAACCCTTCATTGCCTCCCAGTGCCTGTCTTAACTCTTCCCTGAACTCCACCTCACAATCACCCTTTTTTAACTTCCACCATTTAATCCTTGGCACTGCTTTCACACTCCTCCTCCACTTCTTGATCACCAACATCATCCTGCAGACCACCATTCTATGCTGCTTAACTACACTTTCCCCAGTCACCACTTTACAGTCTCCAATCTCCTTCAGACTGGCCCTCCTACATAGGATATAATCCACCTGTGTGCATCTTCCTCCATTCTTGTACGTCACCTTATGCTCCTCCCTCTTCTTAAAATGCATATTCACCACAGCCATGTCCATCCTTTTCGCAAAATCCACAATCATCTGACCTTCTGCATTCCTCTCCTTAACACCATACCTACCCATCATTTCCTCATCCCCTCTGTTCACTTCACCAACATGCTCATTGAAGCCCGCTCCAATCACTAGTCTCTCACCCTTGGGTACACTCACCAACACTTCATCCAACTCGCTCCAAAATTTTTCTTTCTCATCCATCGCACACCCAACTTGTGGAGCATATGCACTAACAACATTCATCATTACACCATCAATTTCAAGCTTCATAAAAATCACTCTATCAGACACTCTCTTCACCTCCAAAACACTCTTGGCATACTGTTCCATTAGGATAACCCCTAAAATATAAAATATAAAAATAAAATATTTCATGAAATTGTGAAGCCTATTTGGCAGAACACAGTTTTTTAATCAGAGGTGTCTTTAAGTTTTAAAGGCGATATAAATAGGAGTTACTATTACCCACCTGGTTTATTAAGTACACAGTATTGCTGTACTGGCTTTTGTTGGTTTGACTGACATGTTACAAGCTATCAAAATAAAATAACTTGCTTGATGGTGGCCCCCAGCGACCACAGGATTCACCGGTGCCTAAAGCCAGGTATGTAAGACATGCACAACAAACTAGATCTGAATACTTCAATCTGATTTTATTTTAATATTTTTCCAAAGTAATATATAAACTGAAACTCATATGTGAATTGCTATACGACTATGATGCAGATTTCCCCCTTTTCTCTGAAACTATGAAATACATGTAAGTTATGGATAAATATAATATTTTCCTGTTTTTTTGGTGTGTTTAGGTGTATACCACTTTAACCATTAACATAGCCTGGAAATTCAGAATTAATTGAATTAAAATTGTGTTAACCAAATGCACTGTGAGACGTTTTGCAGTTTATGATCCCTGCCTCAATGTAAGATAAACAACCTAAATGCCTATGTTGTTTCATCCTCTTTGCATATATTATTAAACAGAGTCTCTGGTCATGGGACCTTGCTAAATTATAGCATTTCATAACACCTAAGTTTGTTAGATTTATTTTTATTTTGTGGCCGTCTGACATTTCTATTAGTATCTCTGTAGATCTCCAGTGTTTAGTAATGATTTTTACGGTCAGTACTTTTTTCTGGAAATGTCATAATCTAACTGTAGTAATACAAAGCAGAGTGAGTAATAGTTTAGAATGCTAAAGCATGTTAGCTCACACACCCAAAGGTACTCATAGAAAAAACAAAACTTGTTTCTTATATTGAAGTAAGTAAAACAGATCAGCACTTCCATTATACAGACTAATGGCTGCAAGCAATATTAGCCAGTTTTACACTTTATAAAGTGGATGCATACTTCATGGTTTTATACTTTATAACGTGGATGCGTACTTCACAGTGTTGCACTTTATAACATGCAAGCATACTTCATGGTTTTACACTTAATAATGTGGATGCATACTACACAGTTTTACCATTTTGTCTCTGAAATAAACAGACTCTCTGTACAACTCATACAGTGTCTGTTAAGTACTTTATATTCCTTTACATCAAAATTGCCAAAACTTGCTAATATAAAAACACAGTTCTGGAAAATATTACAATATAAATTGCTAAATTTGCCACTACTCTTCCTAATAAAACATACCACTGTACAGCTCTTTATCAACTGCATTGGCTGGAACTTCAACATTTGCTAACTTTGTCTCATTTTAAAACCATTTATAATACGCTGCACATACCAAACAAATGCTCAGGCAACTCCAAACCTTATCTGTAAATATAACCACCACCCTCAGACTACTATGGTGTAAACATTCAAGCTGGCTAAAACCACATATCTAATAAGCATTTTGGGAACAACCTAGTTAAGTAACTTTAGTTAAGAAATGGAATGCAATAAAGAGTGCAATGAGTACAGAAAAACAGACTTTACGCAATCAATAATGTCAGTGGGATGGTCATTACAGGGAAATAATGGACTTCCTAGGGGTATTTTGATGCCTGATGCTGCAGACAGTGGCCCCCCCTCTCCTAGAAGGTTCATTATTTCCCTATAACTTCCACCCTGGAAGGTATTGTTGCACTTACAAAATGAAATAGTGTGTTACCTGTTAAATTGCTTTGTTGTTCTTTTATTATTGAAATATACATATTTTTTTATATTTTTCATGTAAAACAGATCCTTTGCCTAATGTTTCATTGTTGCTGTAGGATAATTAATTGTTGTTGGAGGAAACATATTTGCATCCAAAATATAAGTTTTAATTTATTTTTCCTTTTTTTCCTGCTGACCAATCATAGCTCCTAAAGCTATGCTTAGCAACGGTAAAACAAGGTTTTGGTAGGTTTTTTTTCTCCCTTGTTCATACTTTTCATGGCAGTATAATATGCTGCTGTGAAGCTGCATTTCTTTCTATGGGATCTTCTCATACATTAATACTCTGCTGGAGAATGTTTCAGCAACACAGCACGATAATGCATATGAGTGAATAAAGACCCTCTCCCATCGCCCAGTCACGCATTTTTATTCCCCCTTTCCTTTTGTCCGACCTCATATTCATCACACTTAACCTTCTCTTAATAGTTTTCAGTTTATTATTTTCTTGCTACATTACTTATAATCCTGCACCCTTGTTCATAACTTGTCCATACCAGTCAGTACTTCTATATTTCTCTTCCTTCCCTTCCACATTACTTTCAAACCTCCTCAGTAGTTTTCATTTGCAATTTATCTGATATTGCTAATGATGTACCAACTTGTTATATAAATAATTTTATAATGGCAGTGTTCTTAATATTGTACTTTAGCCATTTTGAATAATTTACTGCTATTTTAAGCTAGTTGTATTTATGTTGGTTTATTTTATTGTATTGCTTCTTATTGTAGCTTTGCAGCTTCTCCTTATGGAGCTTTTCTTCTTGGGATGCTGTTGAAGAGACTTCAGCTCAGCCAGATTGTCTTGGAGGACAAATGGAAATAAATAGCGTGTAGAATTCATCAAATTTATAATGCACATAACGAGCAGGAAAGCAGCAATGCCTGAAGGGGAGTAGGTGTTCGTGTTGGTGAAGGGGGATAAGATATTTTCAAATGAATATACTGATGATGCATTTTAATTGAGGAATAATCATACCTACAATGAACTGAGGTATAGTAGTATGAGAAAAGTGACTACAACAAAATATTCATTCCTGTAGTATCGGTGTGCTGCCTAAAATAACAAAAATAAATAACTGAATGCATCTCAGGACATAATCCTCACAGACACAATTTATAGATCTCAACCTCTTCCATTCATAATCACGGTCAAAGTCACAAATAATAAGGGACATTTAAATACTGGTATTCATCTTAAAAAGTTAATACAGCATATATACATACATTAATGTGCTTTTGCTGTTTAGTGAGTGTAAAATAAGAAAGAAAAAACAAAATAAAGCGTGCACATGTGTGACTGTATGCATGTATGAGAGTAAGACAAATTGAGCAAAACAGGAAAAAGTGTGTGTGCGTGTGTGTGTGTGTGTATGTGTATGCGTGTTTGTTTCTGTCTGCATGTGTGAGGGAATGCAAGCTTGAAAGCAGAAGAGACTGTGTGTGTGTGTGTGTGTGTGTGTGTGTATGCGTGTTTGTTTCTGTCTGCATGTGTGAGGGAATGCAAGCTTGAAAGCAGAAGAGACTGTGTGTGTGTGTGTGTGTGTGTGTGTGTGTGTGTGTGTGTGTGTGTGTGTGTGTGAGAGAGTGAGAGAGAGAGAGATGGTGAGAGTAAAGATTGAGAGCGATCAAGCAATCCCCTGGTGACAGCAGCAGCAGCAGCAAAGAAGTTTGCTTACCTCTTTATCGTCTTAGCACAAGTAATTTGGACAAAGCCTGACATAATGGCGGACAAATGCACAGAAATGGGGGGACATTTTAAATACTGCTCTTATAAACTTGAAAAGTTGTGTTAACATGCATTTTCTGAAGGTTATGAAGTCTGAAACTCAAATGCATATAATTATTTAGTGACTGTAATCTTTAGATCATCCCAGTCACATATTAAAAAAAAAATCACATTTTTTTATGAGGCACAGACCAAAAATATGAGGCAAAAAATCTGAACATTCTGCAAAAATCTTTACAGTTGAGAAGTATGCTATTAGATCAAGGTATCTGGATAAGCCTAAAATTAACAGGGGACAAAGGCTCAAAATAGAAAATATTTTAAATGATTTGTGTTAGTATGCATTTCCTGAAGCAAGGGGGTGAGTGAGGGAGATCCACCAGTGGCAGCAATAAAGAGGTTTTGCATACCTCTGCACCTTTCAGCTGAAGAAATCTGGATGAAGCCAAAAATAAAGGGCAACAAAGGCTCAAAGATAGGAACAGATTTTAATTATTGCTCTTATAAAATTACAAATGTGCTTAAATAAAAGGATTTGTGTTACCATGAATTTTCTGAAAGAAATAAAAGTCTAAAACTCAAATGTCTGCTATTATTTAGTAACTTCTATCTCTAATGACTGGCAACAAACTAAACGTTTTAGGAGTAAGGGACCAAAAAAAAATAAATTCCTGGATATTTTTAAAGTGTTATATTTTGTATGTAAAATACTTCTTTTAACACAATTAATATACCCTAGAGCAAGTCTGAAACCTTAGGAGGCACTATTTTACATCAGACTATATAAAAATAATTGTTTGTTTGTGTCTTTCGGCTTTTTCCGGTTAGGGGTTGCCACAGCGGAACTCCGGTCCGCTAATGATTGGCAGTAGAGTTTTACGTGCTGGCTTGCCGGGCCTAACGCACAACCTTCAATGAAGGAATGCCTGTTCACGCATGTCGTCACACAGAAAACGCTCTAGCTGAGAATCGAATGGGCAACGTCTAACTGTGAGGCGACAACGCTACCGCAGCACCACCACCGCAGTACAGACTATAAAAATAATACAGTACTAAAAATAAATAAGTAAAACACAACAATTTTACAGACAGCCCATTCTCTAAGCGCAATAATGCCCTCCAGGGTGTATGTTACTATAGAAATAACACCCTTCCAGGGATGTAGAGGCCTTCAACCCTCACAACACCCCTGAGCTAGCCTTATTCCCACAATAACACACACACACACACACACACACACACACACACACACACACACTCTGTTGGGCATTATTGCTTGCCTAATATTACTGGAGTCACAATGCCACATCAGAAATTCCTAGCAAAGGCTATGTAGGGTAGTAAACATTCTGGTTGCTGTTGCGCAGTTCCTAAAATTCTGGCTACATCTGTTGTGGCCACAGTGTATATTATTTGGCATCTGTAATCCTCACAGTTTTCTCATAAATTTATGAGCCATACAGCGGAATTGTAACACAACTTCGGGACAGCTGAGAGGGACACGAGTTCTCCTAAAAACCCATGAGAAAGCAGGCATTCATACTGAGTGACATTTATGCCTGGTGTCTGTCTCTTTAGATGTGTGCACTTTCTGATGGTGAGTTACCAGTAGCGCTTCTTCTCTTTTGCCTAGCATTTTCGGTACTCCATCGAGGCACTGTTCTGTAATTACCAAATGATTTAAAATTTTGAGAAACAGAGCACACAACTAGAAGAAGAGGTCGGGGATGTTTTTAAGTCATTGGCGCATTGACACGCAAGTATTCAGAGTGATGTTCCATTGGACTGAACTAAGGTGCCTTTACATCTTTATAGGGAGTTCCATTTTTTAAACATATGCGCCATTTTAAGTTGCAAAGTTATAAATATTTAAAACTACAGGTGCATGCCACAGACATGTACTTTTCTATTGGCAGATTTGCCAGTATAAATCGCGAGCCGAGAGTGGGTATGGGGTCGCAGAGGTGGCAATATGGTGGGCTGGAACGGAGAAGCCAAAGAAACCACAAAGGAGTAAGAGACCAAAATTATTACGAAGTGTACATTCCTAATCAATGTCCGCATCATTACTTTTTGTTGTAACCTTTTTCAGTTGGGCAGTTGCCGGACATCCCGTGAAACTAGAAAACTTTGCCACTAAATGAAACACCATACATGCTGAAGCTGCTAGAGAGGGGTAAACACCTTACCTGCCATTGCGTCTGAACTAGTGCCCCTAGCTAAGGGTACAGTAGCAACCTGCCAATGTTACATGCAGCCGAGATAAACTAAGAAAGCCAAAGTGCAAGATACGCGCAGTTTGCAGATTAGTGGTTCGGAGTATAACTTGGTTAAACGTAAAGTATGGTATTTACAGCTTACTGTAACACGCTACTAGAAGACGCATTTTTATTTCTGCACTCTGGTTGGAAGAAACTAAACTGTTTATTAACTAACAAGCCTGCTGCCCAGCCCAAGACGAGCGAATGAAAAGTACACCTGGGACCGTTGTCCGACGTGTTACCCGAAATTTTTTAAATGTTAAGTGTTAAAAGATCGGGCAGACCAGGTACACACAGAAATGACAACAATAAAGCGTTGTAATATTCAAAGTTCTTTACAGTTTCATTATACTCTGTTTGCCACTAAATGTATAGCAAGCAGCCCCTTGTGTAAATTTGTGTAAATACTCCCTGCCAATATGATTTGGAATTGGCATACTCAGCGCTCTTATTGCTTGCTAAACTTTCATAAACACATGGAACTCAAACATTAAGAACCTAGTGCCTCTAAGTGGAGAAACTAGCCGCAGTATTGATTGTTGTCCCATTCCCCGCCTCCACAGACACAAGTCTAAAACAAATCAGGGACAGCTGAGATAGCAGTGCAAACAATTACTCCGTTATATACCGCATTTATAAAACCAGTCCAAGCCATGGACAGGGCAAAAGTTACATACACTGTCACCTTCGTCACTGCAAACACACGGTGCTATTAAAACTCACTGAAGAGTGCTGAAAAGTCCATTATTATCTGTTCCATTAGGACAGAGCACAAACCCTAGATGATGCACCTCACGTCCCAACTTTAAAGCATTATAGAATACACTTTAGCCCAACATTCACATTTTGAGCTACTCTTTCCCTGGCTTTACTTAGAAATAAAATGCATCACCCCGAAATACAGATTGATCATCCACCCCACCAGACCCCACACACAGCAAGCCCTCTTTTACTTACATAAATCTGTGGATTACTCTCCCAAACCTGGGAAGGCAGAAGTGATCATCCACCCCACCAGACCCCACACACAGCAAACCCTCTTTTACTTACATAAATCTGTGGATTACTCTCCCAAACCTGGAAAGGCAGAAGTTGGAGTGAGACTCTCTAAAGAATTATTTTGCTCACTGGACATGAAATTCCAGAGCCAGTCCTGTCTTCTGTTAAAGGGCTAATTTTAACCCTCAGATTAGCTTTGAGTGCCACTTATAATGCTATCTCTGTCCAGAACTTCCATTCTTGGCTAGCATGACTATAATGCCAGGATATAAATATAGCGTTCAGAAGATGACATATGTTCCTGCCTGTCTCAGTGTCTGTGATACCTCGAGTTGTTGCAGTACATAAATAAAAATGCTGCTATATTAATGGTTGGAATGCCAATATATAACATAATGAACATTAATGTTTGCTACAAAAAAATGTCAAGTTACAACTCTTCCATTAGGCAGGCAAATAAATTTGAAGTTCATATTCTAGCACTAAAACTGGACTATAAACTTGACAGATTCTCTAAATGCCAGTATGTTCTTTAAACCAACAGCTGACAGTCCTAAGTAATGCATTCTTAGAATGTCTGTAACATAAAAGTTGACCTAACTTCAGGTAACCACAGCTGAATAAATCAATTTTGAATTCAGACCCTCCAAAAGAGTAGAAGTTAAGTGCAAGACAAATCCGGTGATACATGGTGTTCTTATAAATACACTGGGATGTGGAACTTGGAAAGAAGTGTACAGCTTGTTGTCAGAATTCCCAGGAGAAAGCAATATATTCACACTACTGCTTGCTGGAATACATAGACACGCAGTCTTATGATCTCAGAAAACAGCCTGCTGATTAGAGGTGTGTAAACTATCTTAAGCTTAAAATATGTGTATGTGTACATAGATAGATATAGGTATGTAAATAACACACATACACTTAATATGTCTGTGTGCACCACCATTCCGTGACTGA
>NC_056749.1:214246841-214269341 GCF_019279795.1 Protopterus annectens | reverse complement strand
TTCCTCCAACTCGAAGTCCATTTTTTATGTATATCCTTAATATACTGTACATAACCAGCTGTAAATTCATAAACATCATCTCACTGGGTAGAAGTGCCTTCAGTTTGGCTGTAAAAGTAATTTTACACTTTATATTGCTTCAAGAGTATTCTCTTATTACTTTGGTAAATTGTGAGCTTTGTAACAAAATAATTTTGGAAATCTCATGGTCACTTTTTAACCAGCTGCCAGATCTACCAAAGCACCATTTCCTTCTCATACCAGGTCACAAACTGTACCAGTATCACTCATAGCTTTCCTAGGATTCTGTCAGCAGCAGCCAAAGGCAAATTATTAAGACTGTCTAATGCCCATCAACTTCTTATAGACAATCCAGTCCAATATACCTTTTCCTCTCTCACAAAGTCCAAGCAATCCAACCCTTCCTCACTATCAGGACCTCCAATTAACCTTAAATTTTGAAATCAAGTTTTATCCTCCATGCTTACCAACTGCTAGTCAACATGTATCATATGACTCCAATTTGCCTGTAATTTCCCAAGATTTTTGCTTCACAGGCAAAATGGCATTTGATTATTCTTGCAACAGTTAACAATTTTTTCTTCACTACTTTCCAATTGCCTTGTCTGAGTTCAAATAAAAAAAAAACTTTCTGAATCATCTCACATATCCTTAAACAACTTGGGCCATACAACTGACCATTGCCTCCTCTTCCACCACTCCAAAATCTTCCATTTCCAACAACCTCTAGACTCAAATTTTTGATTTACTTTTATCAGTGTATACTATTAAAAAACTCGACTTAAAAATGTCAAATATTATTCTATTAAATGGAGCAACTGTGGAGGGTAAGCATTGTCTTGAAGCACCACAAAATCTCACAACTATTACGTTTTAGCAACAGTATATTGGTTCTCATAAACCATAACAAATTATACAATTATTCTAAACTAAAATGCAGATGCACAACTGTCCAGCCTTTCATATGGGAAACCAGAATGTGATTCCTGGGTGCATTCAACGTTGCCATTTCTAATGTTTCTAGTCAGGTAAATAAACAATCGCACAAGTGTATTGCACCATTTTAAAGGCAAACCATTGGAATATATATAAGTAAAGGGATTGAGGAAGGTTTGGAGTCCACTACAGGAAAAAACATTTCCTGGTTGCATCAATTAGTTTTGATGTGTAGCTCAATATTTTATTCTTTTGTCCTCACCTGATGCCATCCAGCCTCTGGTTGTGTTCCCTGGTTTTCACTATCACTAAACCTCAGATCTCCCAAATTTTCCTTGTCAGATGCCCCTAGTGTAACCCTTACTATGATGACCCTTAGCTCCTGAAAAGCTGCCTTATCTTAGCCTGAATCCAATGAATGCAATAAATCCAATGGGGATTTGCAGTCACGGAACTGGAAACAATTATGAATGGGAGTATTAATCACATTTCCTAACAGTGAGAGAGGCTACATTGTCTCCCCCCTTATGTAGTATGTCCTGTGAGGCTTCTGGTCTCTGCCAGTAATCATAGAGTCATCTCTCCATCAAGTCTTCCTTTCAGGATAAGAGAGCAGGCTAACAGTGTCATCCTATCCATGTCAGCCAACCTCATCACTGGCCTGAGTCCATTAATGAACTCTGCTGGCAGCACAGATGGATACCCTGCCTATGCGCCATTAGGCCAGTGGTCTTTCAGCTTGTCCTGTTTACATACTCACTGATTCACTTTGATGTCTCACAGTGGCTCCACTAAAATTGTATATTTAAGCACATAAGGTGGTTATCTCAGTTAACAGTTATAACATTTCCAATAAGAAGGATAGTTCAGTTGTGTAAGTAAGCCTACCCTAACAGGCAATATTTTAATGTCAGTGTTCAGTAGCCTAAGCTGTATGGGTCCTACCTCACTGCTAACAGCCAACATTTCAGATCTTTAAGATGCCTTCTGTGTACTCTGTCAGAAGCTTGAGAAGAGCTCCATATAAAAAGCAGTTAGAGCACAAAAAACCCAGAGCTTTCTTGCCCCAAAAAGGAAGGCAATAGCCCCAAAGAGAAAAATCCTAGGAAATGTAATACAAAATAAGCCATGTACACAAGGGTATATACAATTCACCCCCTAAACAGCAAAGATCATGGGGGCAGGGAGAGTAGAATGCTGCTGTAATAGTGATCTAGTGGATCTACTGTTTGGGAAGTTTACTTACACACCTGTAGTATTTTCAGCATTAGATCGTTGTTGCAGTAGCCTATGCTATATGGATAGATTGCCATAGTTTAAACAGTAAAAGGGGAGGAGGAAATAAATGATGGATCCAGGAGACCCTGGAAAATGATAGCAAAGCCTGTTCTAGACCCAGAAAAGCAATCTAGTTTGCAGTGCTTTATAAAAGTATGTAAAATGGGCCAAGTCGCTGCCTGTAGAATACTTCTATAGTCCACCTCTTTCCAGAGAATCACCAAAGAAGCCAGTGCCCTTGTGGAATGGACCCTAACCCTGCCTGGAAGTGGTTTGTTATGATGAGAGTAACAAAAAGAAACAGCATGAGACAATCATCTAGAAATATTCTGCTTTGACACTGATTGCCCTTTGTTACCTTCATATGAGACAAACAGCCAATCAGCTTTCCTGAAGGACTGAGTTTTGCCTAGGTTGTATCTTAGCTGCGTTTGGGGATCCAGAGTATGAAGAATCTTTTCAACCTTGTTGTTTGAATCAGGAAGGAAAGACAGGGAGATTAATACACTGTTTCAAGGTAAACTCTGAGACCACTTTAGGCATAAAAGAGGGATTACTTCTCAAGGAAACCCTGCCTTTGTGGAAAATGAGGTAAGGCTGACACATCGTAAGAGTTTGTAACTCAGATATTGTCTTAACCAAAGTCAAAATAATGAATAAAATATGTTTCTGTGTTAAGAACTTCAGTTCAGCCTGATGAGCTGGTTCAAAGGGAAAAAGAGTAAACCTTTCAAGCACTAAATTAACATCCCAAAAAGAAGCCACATGCTTCTAGGTGGATTAATTATGTAAACCCCCTTTCAAAAACTGCTTGACTTGAGAATGGTTAGAAAGGGGTATTCTATAGCATACAAGCAAAAATAGCCATAAAATGAATCTATACAGATAAAAGAAAGGCCAGAGGACAGTAACTCACACAAGTAATCAAGAACCAGCAACTGGGCATTAAGAGGGTGCTGCTGCTTTGAATGACACCAACTAAAAAGTCCTTACCACTTAAGACATTATGTGAATTCCTACAAGCATTTGTAGTCTCCTCCAATGCCTACTACACTTCCTCGAGATAAAAGGTACCAAAGCTGTATCATCAGTCAGATGAAGAGTTTTCCAGTTGGAGAACATCAAACATGTCCTGTGTTGTGTGAATAAATCCTGTCTGTGAGGAAACCTTTGGTGCCTGGCCCAAAAGGGAGCCAGTATCACAATGTTTGGAGAATCTTTCTGGAGTTTTAGAAGCACACAGGTTATCAGTGAAAAGGGTAGAAAAGCTAGATGAACATTCCAGTCCATGGGAATGAGAAAGTATATATTTTACAGACAAGCTTGCAGGGAATCCTGGAGCACAGCCTTTTTAGTTGTGTATTTTGAGAAAAGGCAAACATTTACTTGAGGAGTTAAATCAATTATTAGTATATCCCATGGTAAAGTTTCCATTCATGAGGGCCTATCCTGTTCCGGCTTAATCTGTCTGCCACAATGATTTGCTTTGACAGAACATATCTAGTCTGAAGAGTTAAATTGATCTGCCTAACGCAGCAAATATGCAAAGGGAGTTAATCTGGTATCTCTCTGCTTATGTACCACATCACTGTAATATTATTTGTGAAAACTTGCAGAGGCCAGAGATGATTTAGGGCTTTCAAAGCATTTATGACCGTCACCATCTCTTTGACATTTATGTGCTTCTGTCTCACTTGTTCCACATACCTTGCAGTTTCACCCCATTTGAAATCTCTCCCCAAGCCAGGTTTAAAGCATTGCATTTAGCAGACTGAATGGGGAGGTGGAAGGGAGAATGGGAGACCTAGACTTTGAGAGAACTGGGTTTATCCACCACATAACCACCTCCTTGACAAACCTCAAAACTGGGATCTGGAATGACAAAGGGTGGTCCAGACTGACCTGAAGTACCACTGAGTTTTTCTCATATCAAGTCTTGCCAGGGGAATCAAATCATCTGTCATAGAAGCCATGTATCCCAGCATCCTAAGACATTTCCTGGCAGATACTCTATTTTGAGTGGAAAAAACTCAGGGAGAACTTTTGGAACTTTTTTTTTTTTTTTTACTTTGGAGGAAAAACAGCCTTTTCCTAGGTAGAACCTAAATGCAATTTCTGTGAGTTCACTTGAAACTCCAGACTGATTAGATGATTCTAAACACTTTCTAAGGACACTTGATGGTACTTCCTTATTATAGTGGCCTTGAAGATATAGTTAGGTAAAGAGTAAACAGGGTGATTAATCGTAAAATGTAGTTGCTCTGCCAGCCAGCAATTGTGGTTGAATTTTATGTGTGATTATTTATTTAGGGGTGATACTGTCTACTATCATGGCTAATGACATGTTGTGGGTATGGGAAAAGCGACTTTAAGTGAGATGCTTATTGAGTTGTAATGCGCAGTTGAAGAGATTGATACAGGGTTATGATCGGATTGTGCTTCTTTAACCTAATGCTCTTCTCAAGTGGCCCGGAACTATTTGCTTGATTTTGTTTGGTAGTTGGTGACTTATTCAATAATGACTCTGATCATTAGGGTAATAACAAAGTTTAAATAAACACAGAGGAACAGTACAATGATGGAACGTTGCACCAAGGTTTTGTGTATAAAAGATTTTGCAGTAACTGGCTTGGTGCATTGATCCCGTTGTATACTTTTCATTTTCCAGGAATTCTATAGCGTGTATTGTTTTATTAGTGAATCACATGTCCATTATTGACTTTGTTTTGCTTTTATTTATATGTTGCACAAGCTGTTTGTGTTTTTATTTGGTAAAACACCGGCTGATGTGTTAGTGTGTCATTTTCAGATTTTCCTTTTGAAAGACATTTGGGGAAATTGAGTATTTTAATGCCTTCCTCAGAGTGTGCTACGGTAAGAAGGAAGAGTAGGATAATGGCAAAGAGTTGAGATTGTTGCACCGGCGCCACTATAATAAGGAAGTACCCACTTGACAGTTGGTAAAAGAGTCTGCATATATAAGGCAGTCATCCAAATATGGAAAAATATGAATGCCTTAGAGTCTACAATAAGCAGTTACTGGAACTAGTTAGTCACTTTGTAAATGTCCATATAGCCATAAATAATACAAAAGGTAAGACAAAGAACTGATGATGTGAGCCACATAGGCAGAAGGGGGAAAATCTGAAAAGGCTAATAATCATTCTGACATTCTGACTTTTGGGGGCTGTCCTTGATTCTGAGAGGCTTTCCCTTTCCTTTTAGAGCTTTCATGCCATTTTTTTAAATACTATTTGAAGGCATCTTGTTACTTGAATTTTATATTGAAAATGGGAGTTGAGGTATAAAGAACATTCTTATTTACATTGAAAAGGAAGATTGGGAAATTTGGTTTACCCATTGTATTAGCTTTCCTCTCTGATCAAATCTCTTAAGCACCTCAGCTGCAGAAGGACACACACAATTTACTTATCTAGGGGAGAAAATATTTTTAGAACATAACTAAGAAAATCTTTTTATGACTGACTCAGAAGCAGCAGCCCTGGAGGCAGTATCTCCAGTGCCTTAAGAACACTTTAAGGCATGTTTAGTAACAGAAAAAGCAAAAATAAAAGAAGCGTTGAATGAAAAATTTGCCTCAGAAGAGGAAAGGTTGTTAGTATGCTTCTTTATGTTTTCCAAAGACAGAAGTAAACATTTTAGCATATGACCCTGGTAGTTTAAAATTCTGAATGTCGAAGTGGAATCAGAATAAACTTTCTTCTCAAATCTGTCATATGCTTTATCATCCTTGTTATAGGGAATGAGATTAGTGTTAGTAATTTCTTTACCAGACACAGCTTTAGAAAGGGAAATCACTACAGGGTCTGCTTTAGGTTTACAAAGCAAGTATTTGTGAGTCTTAGGACCCCCGTATAACCAATTAGACTTTCTAGCGGCAGAAGGCTGACAGTTAAAGTGCAAGCTTTGACAAAAAACGTTCTCTAAAATAGATAAAACTGGAGGAACAGTTGCTGACTGGGGATCTTCCAAATGTAACAAATCATAATACTTTTGCTGAGCAAAGGAGGTTTCATTCTGATCCCACAATGAGAAAAAACTCTTTCCTTTTAGATAAAGTTTCAAAATAAGAAGGTTCTGTTGGAGGAATTTTCACTTATTTTAAAACCAGAATCTTCAGGTTAAGAAGCAAATCCTGAAGCACAACCTTCACCCTACAATTTCTGCTCTTCTGACAGGATTGAGAGTCCAAAAGTGAAGAAACCCTTTTCCCTTTCTTCTTAGCACAGGAATTGGGAGCAGTAAAAGCAGAAACTCTCTAGGAAATCCCAGCAAATCTTCTCTCTCCATAGAAATAGAAACAGGAGAAGCCATGTTTTTGTATTTTTTTCTTTTCCTTAGAGGCTTCCTGCCATTTAGAAACTGATGTGGGCATTTTAAAGAAATTGTTGTCCTTGTAGTTGTCAGGTAACTAATTGCCTTTCAACCAATCAGAGCAGTTAATATATGGTTAGCTCCTGACACTTACCTATTATCCTTAATATTGCGCATGGACTAGTTTTGTTACAGAGACTTACCACTATAGATCAGTGCCTACAGAGTCTACAACATGAAAACAGTTACTAGCTTTGATCTGTAGAGGCAATGAAGTAAGAACTGCTGTACAATAAATGCTCTGAAATAATTTTACTCTTACCTTAATGCTAAACACTACAAAACAAGAAAGTAGCGGAAAAGGTTCAGGTACTGTTACATTCTAATTCAAACTGTCATGTTCTGTTACCTTGTTGCTAAAGAAAAATGCCAGTAAGTTGGAAAAAGTTCCTGATTTTTAGCCTTCATTCCCAATCATTTTTATTTTGTCCCCGATTTGTCATGTCCCACACTAAAACAACTTACTTTTTTCTTCACTCAGGGTGTTCTATGGATTTTGAAGAATAACAAAAAAAATATTCTGGAACATAACTATATGTTCTTATGGTTCTTGTAGGTGCTAAGTAATTTTCATTACTTAGTTATGTGATAAAGTAGATTAGCAAAACTCTGACAAGTTGAAATATATTTGTATGCAGTTAAGCTTTATCTGTGTTGTATCATCTTGAGATATGTTATGCTCTTTATCATCTCTTAAATATTTTGTTCTCTCTTATTTAGCATAGTATCGTTTTTAGAATTAAATGTGAAACCTTTTCACTCAGGCTATGTCTGGTTCCTCATCTTGGTCAGTTTTCATCAGTGTGCTTCACCAGTAAATACATTTAAGTATATACATAAAATGCAGTTGTATTTTCTTTCTGTTTCCCCAGGAGTCCACTCCAGGTGGAATCCTGGGGAAAAAAGCTGGCTGTATACCAGGTTGCAGAGATTCTGCAGGGAATTTTTAAAGTCTGTCAACTAATTACACTGCCAAAAAACATGTTCCCAATTATCTCTTTCTTCCCCATCATACTTCCAATATTTGCAATCTACTTCAGGGAAAAAAATATTTGGAGTTTGCTTGGAGTAAAAAAATACACTTCTGAGCAAAAATCCTAAATCTTCTAGACTTTGTTACATATTTGGGACCCATGCATTCAACCTCCCATCGTTTCTTTGTGAATTGCTTATCTAGTCTCTCTTCCCAGTCCTTTCTAAATGCCTCTGATTGATTGTTGTACTTTTCAAGCAAGATTTTATGGTACTTACGTATTATCACAACCACATTTTTGCGATAATAACGGTTGCTTCCCGATGTTTACATCTAAATGTTAATGGTGTCACAGTGTCAGAAAATGGGTTTTCTTGCACAATAAAGGTTGTTTTGGGCAGGGTTATCATTAAAAAATGATAAAGTTAATGTTGCTGTTTCGGTATGCACTTTGCCGCCAACATGTCATGTAGCCGGCAGTAAAGTGCATACACGCTACAACTGACAGGGCTGCTGTCTTACTGTCTGCAGTTGCTAACTACTTTCCCCCATATAGAAAGGCACAGCCACAGGAATAATGGTTTTACTTCACTTTTTTTTTTTTAACAGTTTGTTAACATATATTCAGGTCCAAATTAAAAACCAGCCACATTCTACAAATGGCAAGAAGAAACACTTCATCAGCCAGTAACATGTCGTCTTTACCGTTCTTACTATGTGTAATCAGGAACCCACAGTTGCCTATCAACATCATCAACCCTGACTTTTTACAAGCATTACTATCCCTGATCTTTCACATCGCAATGGTTATTGTGCATACAGTATGTTTAAATTTTTTTAAAGAAAGTATTGCTTTCCAAAAAGCCTCCTTCCTGTGTGTGCATTTTCCTTGTTCGTGACGGTTCACATTTTCCATTCATCAATAAGAGAGCATGGATGGCAATTGAAGCGTGCGCCTGTAATGCACGGCAAACCAGAAGAGGAATTTGGAAAGTTTTGCTGTCCCTGAAGGTAGTCCACAGGTTTTTTTTACCAGCAATGAGGAGTCTGAACATTTTACAGTGTTTCATGTGCTCGTCTGTATTCAACGATGCTCGATTCACAACCGCAAAAATGTGGTTACGATAATACGCAAGTACCGATGTTCTTCATCTCACATTGCTGCAGTCCTAACACTTGGGTAGTCCGCTGTCCCTCGGTCGGCCCGAATATCAGAGCATAAGGCTGACGTCGGTCAAGGCGCATTTGACTGACATCAGAACGTCAGGGTACAAATGCGCATGACCGACGTCATATCCTCAGTCTTTTTTGCCGCATGGTCCGATGCAGAAGCAGTGTTGCAAGTGCCGTTCGGCGTTCTGAAATTTTTCGAATTCGGAGTTTCAGACCGAAGTCAGAGTTGGTTAAGTACCCGTTGGGAATATTTTGGTTTTTCTTGCCTCAGTGGTTTACGGATGTCAGAAAAAGTGAATAACTGTATTTCTTGTGGGAAACAGATACGCATAGGGATTACCATAATTTGTGTATACCTTGTTTGGGACCTGAGCACGGCGTTGTTGGGTGTCGCTTTGTGCTAGGTTTAATAACGCACTATAAAGCGTGGGTTGGATTGTGCCAGGTTAGTCTTTGGGAAGCGGTGCAATTACAATATGCCGTCGGATGCTCCGGCGCCGCTTCTTCAAAGAAGCGCAAGGACAAGGCAGTTAAACCTAGGTTAGAGAGTCGTCCGAACCGGATGCCGGTTCTTTAGAGACGTCAGTGGAACCGGTGGTTCCGACGGAGGCCTCTATGGAGTCCCAGGGAGAGACTGTTTTTACAGGATGTGGCCTCCCAGGAGGCAGGTCAGGCTGTAGGGGCTTCTCAGGTAACTGTACTCCCTCCCTTCCTAAGGTGTCTAGGCCCTCTCTTTCTGCTTCCAAGGCTTCCCTAGAGGCAGGTCTAGTTTTGCTTCTGTGGGTGTCACTCCTAGTTCTTCAGGTTCTGTGCCCAAAAAGCACATGCTTAAAATGGCAGAAGATTTAATTACTTTAATTAGAGGCTCTATGCCTCCTCCTGATAAGAGGCCTAGGATGGAACCTGTGTTAGGGGATTATGAGCAGGCTTGGATGTGTCTGAGTCTTGACTGAAGACTTGCAGGAGTATTCTCATTATTCTGATTCTGATGTGGATGATTCTACTCCTTCTGCTTCTCCTCCTGAGGATTTTTCTTTTTCAGAGACCCTGCACTCCATGAGAGAGCATTTTAAATGGGAAGGTCAGGATTTCTCTGATATCAGGAAAAGGCTTAGGGAATTTGTTTTTACCCCAGCATAGGCCTTTAGCTATACCTCCTGTTCTGAATGTAGTGGAAGATGTGTTTGCAGAGGCTTCGCTTAATCCTGATTCTTTGCCTCCTGCTCCTGTTAAACCGGATAGGTATTACAGGGTGCCTGAAGCTCATAAGTATCTTTTTAAGAGTCCTAGGGCAGACCCAGAAACTGTTAGCCAGGGGCCTAAGGGTGTAAAGGCTTCTGTTGTCAAGAATCCGGTTCCTGCAGATAAAGAGGCCAGGGCCTTGGATAGATGGGGAAAGAAAGTTTATACTTCTTCCACTCTAGCCATGAGAGCTTTGAATTGCCAGTTTCACATGTTGAAATATCAAAATTATCTTCTTTCACAGTTGAAATCTAAGGTGGATGCTCTGGCGGAAGGTATTGATTGTAAAGAGTTACAAGATTTAGTGCATGTTTCTGAACAGGTGGGTAAGCATTCTTTGCAATGTGGTTTTGATGCTGTACAGGCCTCGTCTAGGGTGGCTGCCACTGGGTCAGTTCTTCGCAGGCATGCTTGGCTGAGGGATCAAAATTTATCTGACCATGTTAAAACTAGGATTTTGGATGCCCCTTTGCAATCTGATGTCTTGTTTGGTTCTCCTGTTGAGGCAGTTTTAAAGAAAATGGATGACAAGGCTAAGTCTATGCAGACTGTTAAAGATTTTTTGCAGGTTCAGCCTCCAAAGTTTAGTAGAAATTGGCCTACTAAAGGGTGGACGTATCCTTCTTATGATTCCCAGTCTAGGGGTAGATCTAGGCGTGGCAGGGGCAGAGGTCAGGGCTCTTTCAGGCCTAGGACGGGAGTTCTCCTGCACAGTCTTCGGTGAGGGCAGGGGTCAGTCCTTTCGTAAACAGACCCAATGACCTACCTTTTCAGCTGCCAGAACCTTCTCGCCTGGCAGCACCTTTGGGAGGAAGGTTGGCACTTTTCAAAGAAAATTGGAGTTTGATTACCCAAGACAAATGGGTACTGGATATCATACATCACGGTTACAGGTTTTATTTCCATACCTTGCCTCCTTTCAAAGGCATGCCAGACATTCCTCCTCAACAAAGAATAGAGGCTCACAAGCAAATTTCTCTGTTACTCCAAATAGGGGCCATACAGCCGGTTCCTATGTCAGAAAGGGGCCTAGGATTTTATTCTCGCCTGTTCCTTGTGCCAAAAAGGGGAACACGTGGAGACCGATTTTGGATTTATCTATCCTCAACACTTATCTGGACATTCCCAAGTTCAAAATGTTGACGTTACAACAGCTTTTACCTCTACTGGGCAAGGATCACTGGATGGTAACTTTGGATCTCAAGGAGGCTTACCTTCATGTTCCTATCAGGCTAAGTTTCAGGAAGTATCTGCGTTTTCGGACTGGGACTTCTCACTATCAGTTCTCTGCATTGCCCTTTGGCTTATCTACTGCGCCCAGAGTATTTACAAAAGTTCTGGCTCCAGTGATAGCATTCTTCAGGCTGAAAGGAATACAAATCTATCCTTATTTGGACGATTGCCTGATACTGGCTCAAGGAAGGACGAGCTTCTTCGTCATTTGGAGTATGTGATAGCAGTGCTAAGATGCCTGGGGTATTCTGTGAGCGAAATAAAGTCCAGTCTAGTACCCTCTCAAGACATGTGCTTTCTGGGAGTAAGACTGAATACAGCATCCCAGATGGCCTTTCTAACCCCGGACAAACAAAAGAATCTTTCCCTTTACTTCCATCATCTATCTCTTCAGTCCGGGCTGACTGCAAGGACAGTCCTTCAAGCCTTAGGGTTCATGGCATCTTGTATTCTGGTGCTTCCCAATGCCAAACTGCATATGAGGAAGTTGCAATGGTATCTCAAAAATGTATGGACACAGCACTGCCAACATCTGGACACTGTCATTCAAATAATACCTTGCATTCAAAAGGAATTTTTGTGGTGGGCTCAGGAATGTCACCTAAACAAGGGACTCTCTGTGACCCGGCCAGAGGCGAGTCAAATTTTAACAACAGATGCCTCAGACAAAGCTTGGGGAGCTCATCTAAATGGAAAGTGGATACAAGACAAGTGGCCTGTCAGACTACAGCATCTACATATCAACTTGAAGGAGATGTTAGCAGTCCAGTTTGCATTAATAGCTTTCAAGGATTTACTTCTTCCAGGGCAGGTGTTGATTCTAACAGACAACACAACTGTCATGTGGTACATCAACAAGCAAGGGGAACACATTCTTATTCTCTATGCAGGCAAGCAATGATTTTGTGGGAGACTGCTCTCAGTTTACAACTAAGTCTTCAGGCAAGGTTTCTGCCGGAGCACAGAACTCCTTAGCAGATGTGTTAAGCAGACAAATCATGGATCCCCACGAGTGGAAACTGGATCTTCATGTATTTCAGAAATTGACAGTGTCCTGGGAACTCCAGACATAGATCTGTTCGCTTCTCCACTAAACCACCAGCTGCCAAAGTTTTGCACAAAGCGGTTTCATCCCACAGCTTGGAAAGTGGATGCTCTTTCTTTCAGTTGGAAAAATCTTCATGTGTATGCCTTTCCACCTCTGCCTCTCCTCCCAAAGGTACTTCTGAAGGTCAGACAGGACAAGCCAAGGATGATTTTGATAGCTCCAGATTGGCCTCGACAGCACTGGTACCCATTACTGAGAAGTCTGGTACGGAAGCCTCCATGGCCTTTGCCTTTGATTCCTCATCTGTTGTCCCAGGAGGACAGTCATTTGCTCAATGTCAAGCTTCACTCTCTTCACCTAACAGCATGGCATATTCTGTTTTAAACCATAAAGGGTCTCAACTTCCACAACAAGTTTTGAATGTGATTTTGGAAGCTAGAAGGCCTAGTACAAGGAAAGTGTATGCAGATAAATGGAAGAGATTTTTATTTTGGAGTGCTGCTAAGGATTTGGATGTTTCTGAGCCTGATTTAAGTGTGGCTCTTCAATATCTTACTGAGTTATTGGACAAAGGTTTGTCCTTCTCTTCTATTAAGATTCATGCTGCAGCAATTTCAGCTCACTACGACTGTGACCCACCATTGTTTTCTCATCCTTTGTTCAAGCAATTTCTTAGAGGGCAAAGAATATAAGACCCCCACGTAGAGCTCCTACTCCTGCTTGGGATCTCAATTTTGTGTTGGAGAAACTCACTCTACAACCTTTTGAGCCTGCAGCTACTGCTGAGTTGAAATATTTGTCATGGAAGACTGCTTTTTGTTGGCCATTACCTCTGCAAGAAGGGTTTCTGAATTGCAGGCCCTTATGGCAGTTGAGCCTTTCTTAATTTTCCATAAGGATAGGGTATCTTTATGTACTAATCCTTCCTTTATGCCTAAAGTGGTTTCTAGTGTGGCTTTAAACCAAACTATTCATTTGCCTACTTTTTATGCAAATCCCCAAACTAAAGGGAAAAGATTTTGCACACTTTAGATGTACACAGGCAGTTGCGATATTATTTGGACAGAACTAAAGGGTTCAGACAATCTCAGCAGTTATTAGTTTCTTTTGCTTTGTGCTCAGGGCAAGCCCGTGTCAAAACAAACTATTTCTAAGTGGATTGGATTTTGCATTGCTTTCTGTTATTCCCATCATGGCAAAGGGATTCCAGCTGGGATTAGGCCTCATTCCACTAGGGCTACTGCCACTTCAACAGCTTTTTTGAAGGGGGTGGCTACTAAGGATATTTTGGAGGCAGCCACTTGGAGTTCAGTGCATACCTTCTCTAGGCATTACCACCTTCCTCTGTACTCTAAATCCAGGGCTGGTTTTGCCACTGCTGTGTTGCAGGGCATTTTGGCAGCCCCTGCTTCATTATAGTTTAGCCATCCTCCCTTACCTCTGCTTTGGGATTCTACCCAAGTGTTAGGACTGCAGCAATGTGAGATGAAGAACATAGTACAGTTTTGTACCTACCATAAATGTAGATGTTCGAAGATCCACATTGCTGCAGTCCAATTTACCCTCCCTCCTTCCCCTCTGTAGTTTGAGGTGGTTGTGTGGCCTGGGTTATCCCTCTGAGGTATATTGTATATATTGTACATATTTTTGGTGTTAGGCTGGTTGGTTGTTTAGTTGTTGTCTATGGGTTTTGACCTTTCTTTTTAGGGTCTTCTAACATCTGGGGCAAGAAAAGACTGAGGATATGACGTCGGTCATGCGCATTTGTACCCTGACGTTCTGATGTCAGTCAAATGCGCCTTGACCGACGTCAGCCTTATGCTCTGATATTCGGGCCGACCGAGGGACAGCGGACTACCCAAGTGTTAGGACTGCAGCAATGTGGATCTTCGAACATCTGCATTTATGGTAGGTACAAAACTGTACTATTTTATATGCCATACTAATTATCATTTTTTTTAACAGCAGCTTCTATTCTAGTTTCTACTGACTACTTTACCAGTGATGGTCTTTCACTGAGGATTCCCCTATTCTTTTTTTTTTAACCTATAATCTGGTATTAATCCTTGTTAGTGAACAATCTCTAGCCTGCAGTCCAAATGTATTCTTGGCCTCTTCTCATTTTATTACCTTTCCTTTTCTGATTATTTTCCCCCCAGTGGTTCGTTTGGCAGTTTTTCTCCAGAATTCCAGGCCCTTCTTGCCTATTCTATGTACCCCTAATTTCAGTTATTCATATCTGCAGAATCTCCTTTCTCCATTAACATGTTGGCTTAGTTCTTGTAATACTTTCTGCCTCTTTATGAATATAAAATATGTATGGATGTTCTTCATTCCACATTGCTGCAGTCCTAACTATTGGGTAGTCCGCTGTCCAGTCGGCCCGAATACCAAAGTATATGGCTGACGTCGGTCATGGCGCATTAGACTGACGTCAGTACGTCAGGGTACTAATGCGCATGACCGACGTCATATCCTCAGTCTTTTTTGCCGCATGGTCCGATGCAGAAGCAATTTTGCGAGTGCAGGTTGGCGTTCTGAAAATTTCTGAAGTCAGAGTTTCAGACCGAATCAAAGTTGGCTAAGTACCCGTTGGGAATATTTTGGTTTTTTCTTGCCTCAGTATTTAACCGGATGTCAGAAAAAGTGAATAACTGTATTTCTTGTGGGAAACAGATACCTCATAGGGATTACCATACTTTGTGTATACCTTGTTTAGGGCCTGAGCACGACGTTGTTGGATGCCGTTCTTGTGCTAGATTTAACAAACGCACTATTAAGAGACGGTTAGACTGTGCCAGGTTAGTGTTTGGGAAGCGTTGTAACTATAAAATGCCGTCGGATGCTCCGACGCCAGCTTCGGCTAAAAAACGCAAGGACAAAACAGCAAAGCCTAGAGGGTAAGAACCGACAGTCCCAGACGTCGGCTCTTTAGAGGGCTCAGTGGAGCCGGAGGTTTTGCCAGGTGTTTCTTTGGAGTCTCAGGGAGAGACTTTACTGTTACAGGATGTTTCCTCTCAGGAAGTAGGCCATGCTGAGGGGGCCTCTCAGGTGGCTGTTCTTCCCTCACTTCCTAAGGTGGTTAGGGCCTCCCCTTCTGTTTCCAAGGCTTCTTTAAGGGGCAGGCCAAGTTTTGCTTCAGTGGGGGTTTCTCCTAGTGCTTCAGGGTCTTTGCCTAAGAAACATATGCTTAAAATGGCAGAAGATTTGATTACTATGATAAGGGGTTCTATGCCCCCTCCTGATAAGAGGCCTAGGGTGGAACCTGAGCTTGAGAGTTTTGAGCAATGCTCGGAGGCTTCTGAGTCTTCGGCTGAAGACTTGCAGGAGTTCCCTACTTATTCTGATTCTGATGTGGATGATTCTACTCCTTCAGCTTCTCCTCCTGAGGATTTTTCATTTTCAGAGACTTTGCATTCCATGAGGGAGCATTTTAAATGGGAAGGCCAAGATTTCTCTGATTCCAGGAAAAGGCTTAGGGAGTTCTTGTTTTACCCCAGCATAGGCCTTTAGCTATACCTCCTGTTTTGAATGTGGTGGAAGATGTTTTTGCAGAGGCTTCCCTAAATCCTGATTCTTTGCCTCCTGCCCCAGTTAAACCGGATAGGTATTATAGGGTGCCTGAAGCTCATAAGTATCTTTTTAAGAGTCCTAGGGCAGACCGAAACTGTCTCTCAGGGGCCTAAAGGTGTAAAGGCCTCAGTTGTTAAAAATCCTGTCCCTCCTGATAAAGAGGCAAGGGCTTTGGATAGATGGGGAAAGAAAGTGTATACTTCTTCCTCTTTAGCCATGAGGGCGTTGAATTGTCAGTTTCACATGTTAAAATATCAGAATTATCTTCTTTCACAGTTGAAATCTAAGGTGGATGCTCTGGCGGAAGGTATTGACTGTAAAGAGTTGCAGGATTTAGTTCATGTGTCTGAACAGGTGGGTAAACATTCCTTGCAATGTGGTTTTGATGCTGTGCAGGCCTCCTCCAGGGTGGCTGCCACTGGTTCTGTTCTTCGTAGGCACGCCTGGTTGAGAGATCAGAACTTAGCTGAGCATGTTAAGACAAGGATTTTGGATGCTCCTTTGCAGTCTGATGTGTTGTTTGGTTCGCCTGTGGAAGCAGTTTTGAAGAAAATGGAGGACAAGGCTAAATCTATGCAAACTGTTAAAGATTTTTACAGGTGCAGCCTCCAGTTTAGTAGAAATTGGCCTGCTAAGGGTTGGACTTTTCCTGTTTATGATTCCCAGTCTAGGGGTAGGTCTAGGCGTGGTAGGGGCAGAGCTCAGGGTTCTTTTAGGCCTAGGACAGGAGTTCCCTGCTCAGACTTCTGGGGAGGGCAGGGGTCAGTCCTTTCGTAAGCAGACCCAATGACCTGCCTTTTCAGCTGCCAGTTCATTCTCGCCTGGCAGCACCGTTGGGAGGAAGGCTGTCTCTTTTCAAAGAAAATTGGGATTTAATTACCCAAGACAGATGGGTTCTGGATATCATTCACCACGGTTACAGGTTTTATTTCCATACCTTGCCTCCTTTCAAAGGCATGCCAGACATTCCTCCTCTACAAAGACAAGAGGCTCACAAGCAAATTTCTCTGTTACTCCAAATAGGGGCCATTCAGCCGGTTCCTGTGCCAGAAAGGGGCCTAGGATTTTATTCTCGCCTGTTCCTAGTACCAAAAAGGGGAACACGTGGAGACCAATTTTGGATTTATCTATCCTCAACACTTATCTGGACATTCCCAAGTTCAAGATGTTGACGTTACAACAGCTTTTACCTCTGCTGGGCAAAGATCACTGGATGGTAACTTTAGATCTCAAGGAGGCTTACCTTCATGTGCCTATAAGACTAAGTTGCAGAAAGTATCTGCGTTTCGAGCTGGAAATTCTCATTATCAGTTCTCTGCATTGCCCTTTGGCTTATCTACTGCACCCAGAGTATTCACAAAGGTTCTGGCTCCAGTGATAGCTTACTTCAGGCTAAAAGGAATTCAAATCTATCCTTACTTGGGCGATTGCCTGATTCTGGCTCAAGAAAAGGAAGACCTTCTACAGCATTTGGAATATGTCATAGCAGTGCTAAGATGCCTAGGGTATTCTGTGAACGAAATAAAGTCCAGTCTAGTACCCTCTCAAGACATGTGCTTTCTGGGTGTGAGACTGAATACAGCAGCCCAGATGGCCTTTTTAACCCCGGACAAACAAAAGAATCTATCCAGTTACTTCCATCAACTATCTCTTCAGTCCGGGCTGACTGCAAGGACAGTCCTTCAAGCCTTAGGGTTCATGGCATCTTGTATTCTGGTGCTTCCCAATGCCAAACTGCATATGAGGAAGCTACAATGGTATCTCAAAATGTATGGACACAGCACTGCCAGGATTTGGACACTGTCATTCAAGTAATACCTTGCATTCAAAAGGAATTTTTGTGGTGGGCTCAGGAATGTCACCTAAACAAGGGACTCTCTGTGACCCGGCCAGAGGCGAGTCAGATTCTAACGACAGATGCCTCAGACATTGCTTGGGAGCTCATCTAAATGGAAAGTGGATACAAGACAAGTGGCCTGCCAGACTACAGCATCTACATATCAACATGAAGGAGATGTTAGCAGTCCAATTTGCATTAATGGCTTTCAAGGAGTTACTTCTTCCAGGGCAGGTGTTGATTCTAACAGACAACACAACTGTCATGTGGTACATCAACAAACAAGGGGGAACACATTCTTACCCATTGTGCAGGCAAGCAATGATTTTATGGGAGACTGCGCTCAGCTTGCAACTAACTCTTCAGGCAAGGTTTCTGCCGGAGCACAGAACTCCTTAGCAGATGTGTTAAGCAGACAAATCATGGATCCCCACGAGTGGAAACTGGATCTTCATGTATTTCAAAAGTTGACAGTGTCCTGGGGAACTCCAGACATAGATCTGTTCGCTTCTCCACTAAACCACCAGCTGCCAAAGTTTTGCACAAAGAGGTTTCATCACACAGCTTGGAAGGTGGATGCTCTTTCTTTCAGTTGGAAAAATCTTCATGTGTATGCGTTTCCACCTCTGCCTCTTCTTCCAAAGGTGCTTCTAAAGGTCAGACAAGACAAGCCAAGGATGATTTTAATAGCTCCAGATTGGCCTCGGCAGCACTGGTACCCATTACTGAGGAGTCTGGTAAAGAAGCCTCCATGGCCTTTACCCTTGATTCCACACCTGTTGTCTCAGAGAGACGGTCATCTGCTCAATGTCAAGCTTCTCTCTCTTCATCTAACAGCCTGGCATATTCTGTTTTGAAAGACAGCAGGTCTCAACTTCCTCAACAAGTTTTAAATGTGATTATGGAAGCCAGGAGACCTAGTACAAGGAAAGTGTATGCAGAAAAATGGAAGAGATTTTTATTTTGGAGTGCAGCAAACAATTTGGAGATTTCGGAGCCAAATCTGAGTGTGGCTCTTCAATATCTTACTGAGTTATTGGACAAAGGTTTGTCTTTCTCTTCCATTAAGATTCATGCTGCAGCAATTTCAGCTCACTATGATTGTGACCCACCATTGTTTTCGCATCCTTTGTTCAAGCAATTTCTTAGAGGGGCAAAGAATATAAGACCCCACGTAGAGCTCCTACTCCTGCTTGGGACCTCAATTTTGTGTTGGAGAAACTTACTCTACAACCTTTTGAGCCTCGGCTACTGCTGACTTGAAATACTTGTCATGGAAGACTGCTTTTTGTTGGCCATTACTTCTGCAAGAAGGGTTTCTGAGTTGCAGGCCCTTATGGCAGTGGAGCCTTTTTTGATTTTTCATAAGGATAGGGTATCTTTACGTACTAATCCTTCCTTTATGCCTAAGGTGGTTTCTAGTGTGGCTTTAAACCAAACCATTCATTTGCCTACTTTTATGCAGATCCCCAAAATAAAGGGGAAAAGATTTTGCACACTTTAGATGTACACAGGCAATTCGTTATTATTTGAGCAGGACTAAAGATTTTAGGCAGTCTCAGCAGTTGTTTATTTCTTTTGCTTTGAGTTCTCAGGGCAAGCCTGTGTCAAAACAAACTATTTCTAGATGGATTGGGTGTTGCATTACATTTTGTTATTCCCATCATGGCAAGGAGATTCCAGCTGGGATTAGGCCTCATTCCACTAGGGCTACTGCCACTTCAACAGCATTTCTAAGGGGGGTGGCAACTAAGGATATTTTGGAGGCAGCTACTTGGAGTTCAGTGCATACTTTCTCTAAGCATTATCACCTTCCTCTCTACTCTAAGTCTAGGGCTGGTTTTGCCACAGCTATTTTGCAAGGCATGTTGTCAGTTCCTGCTTCCTTATGATTTGCCAGCCTCCCTTACCTCTGCTTTGGGATTCTACCCAATAGTTAGGACTGCAGCAATGTGGAATGAAGAACATAGTACAGTTTTGTACCTACCATAAATGTAGATGTTCGAGGATCCACATTGCTGCAGTCCAATTTACCCTCCCTCCTTCCCCTCTGTGTTTAGGGGTGGTTGTGTAGGTGAGGTTATATTCTGCTAATTTTGTAAATTTTGTATATATATATTTTGGTGCAGGTATGTTGGCAGTGTTTGGTTTTGGGCCTTATCTTTTCAGGGTCTTCTGACATCTGGGGCAAGAAAAGACTGAGGATATGACGTCGGTCATGCGCATTAGTACCCTGACGTACTGACGTCAGTCTAATGCGCCATGACCGACGTCAGCCATATACTTTGGTATTCGGGCCGACTGGACAGCGGACTACCCAATAGTTAGGACTGCAGCAATGTGGATCCTCGAACATCTACATTTATGGTAGGTACAAAACTGTACTTTATTGTTATTCTCCTTAAGGATCTACATCCCAAATCCCAGTATCTGCTTATTTCTTGAACCCCCCCCCCCATTTTGTCATCATTTATTTCCACTTTGAAGTATAGCTTTCTGGTTTTGCTGTGTGTAGGAGCCTTTACAGTGTAGCTTTGAAATACCCCTTCAAATCAAGTAATCCCAAACCACCTTGTGCTATTGGAAGGATCATCTTATTCCTCTCGACTCTTGCCCTCTTCCCCTTCCAGATTAAATCCTTCAACTCTTTAATTACTATCTACAGCTTCTCTTCTATTTGATAAAAAATATGCCTGATGTGTGTATAAAACTAAATGGACTAAAATATTTTTACTGCTTGTATCTTGCTATCCATATCCACAATTATTGTTTTTTTTATAGGTAAAATAAACAGAATGCTTAAAGAATATATCAGAGTATTTATCTAATATACATTGAGAGGTTAGTATTAATGTACCTGCAAGATGTGATGGAGAATGATAATAGTCACAAATTCATTTTTAGACTTCTATAAAACTTATTTTCTAGACTGAGGGGGCAATGTCACATTAATGAAGGAATGTGCAGAGTACAAATAGATTTACATGCTGATACGCATCCTGGCTTGAACAGTACAGTCTGTATTAAACATATTCTGAAATTAAGAAGTATGCATACAGAATTTTTATATTCCATTTATATTTATTGAATTTTTTATATTACTTATAATATTATGTTTTTTACTTGGACTGCTTGTTTGGTTAATACTGTCAGGTGATGGATATTTAAATTCCTGTATTTACTACAGTTATTTACAATTTAAAAGAAAGGTTCTTGAAAGCTTTGCAATTTTAATAAACATTTATTGAAACAATCTGGAAAGTTCTGTATGTTTTGCTTCGCTTAGATTTATTACAAATATAAGAAAAGTAGAGTCCAGTGGGGGGAAATGGAAGGATTTCACAGTGGGGATGAAATACTGCCAAAAAAATTGGAAAGAAATGTTTGGCTGATTATTGTAAGCTACCTGCATTTAGAAAATCATTCTGAAACAAAAAAACACAAGTCAAATGGGGAGGGGGGGAGTAGTCCCTCAATTTGAAAGGAGAGACTTCAGTAGAAAGAGGGAGGATTTTACTATTTGTTAAGAATAGTTAGCATGTACTGTGGGCATTACCAGAGAACACATCTTTGCAATGATATTGCTGTGTGTGTGTGTGTGTGTTTTTGTGTTTGTCTGTGTGTCTATCTGTGTGATCGCAGTAGATGGTGGTGTTAGGGGATAGGTGTGTGTGTGTGTGTGTGTGTATGGCTGAATGGGTGACAGTGTGTTTGAGCGTGATCAGATAAGTGGGTGTTTAATGAACAGACTGGGTCTGTGTGCGTGTCGTTGTGTTTGTGTGAGGAGGGGGGTACTGCCATACTTCTTAACTCCCCTTGACTAACAAGCAGAGGATGTAATGGGGGGACTAGACACCAGAAATTATTTTTGTATATTACTCCAAATCACTTAAAAATGACTAGAGTAACAGGTCTTGAATCTGGAGGCAGTTACTGAACAGAAAGAAGTATGGAACTCATAATTTCTGGCATTTTTGACTGACTGCAAAGGTCCATGATGTATGGGAGCCATTTTCAAAACTTCCAGACAAAGCGGGGGGAGATTGCTAGATGACAGGAGGTAGTCTTATGTTACTATAATCCATTTAAAAAGTTAATAGAGAAACAGGTCTTGCATCATGATATATTTTCTGAACAATAATAAGAATTAAACTCTAATTACTGGCTGTAATCATACGAGTTATGAGGGTTGGGGGAAAAGTAGCAATATCATGGTAATTCTGTAAACTCAGGAAAAGGGAATCAGTATGGTGGTGTGTGTGTTTGTATTTGGATGTGTTTGTGTGGGGGGATGCTTGTGCTAACACAATGTGTCCACTGCCAGTGGTGCCACTAGGTCAGCAGAAAAGGGCGTGTTAGCACTTGTGGTCATCACCAAGTGATTCAGAGAAATGCAAATTAGCATAATTGTGGCTAACATGTCTGAATCACTAGTTTCTGTGATTGTGCAGCAGCCTTACCACTTACAGTTAGCCTGTCTGCATCCTGGACAGAATTTCAAAATGGCACAAAGTCTACATCTCAAGTCTTATAGACCAACATTAATGAAATGTCATGTATTAAATTCTGAGAGAAGAAGGAAAGCATAAAGATGATAGTGACATTAAATATCATAAACAAATAAGTAAAGCTCAAGAAACAGCACTTTTCTAAAAATAAATAAATAAATAAGAACTGTACAGGAATAAAAGGACCACAATCTGAAATGAAAGACAACTGGGGAGATTTTAGTGATATATATTTATTTACTGAGATGATGAGGATTCATGAAGTATCCTCATACAAAAGGCC